>NC_037669.1:16895794-17195794 GCF_003255815.1 Theropithecus gelada | reverse complement strand
CACAAAGATGGAAAAAATCAACACAAAAATGCTAAAACTCAAAAATACAGGTGCCCCTTCTCCAAATGGCTACAACACCTCTCCAGTAAGGGCTCAGAACTGAGCTGAGGCTGAGATGGCTAAAATGACAGAAATAGGCTTCCGAAGGTAGGTTATAACAAACTTTGCTGAGCTAAAGGAACATATTGTAACCCAATGCAAAGCAGCTAAGAATGATGATAAAACAATACAGGAGCTGACAGCCAAAACAGCCAATTTAGAGAGAAGCATAATTAACCTGTTAGACCTGAAAAACAACACTACAAGAACTTCACAACGCAATCAAAAGTATTAAAAGCAGAAATGGCTAAGCTGGGGAAAGCATCTCAGCCTGAGAATATCTCTCTAAAATAAGAGAAGCAGCCAAGAACAGAGAAAAAAGAATGAATAAATAAAACCTCTGAGACATACAGGATTACGTAAAGAGACCAAACCTATGACTGCTTGGTGTACCTGAACGAGACAAGGAGAATGGAATCAACTTGGAAAACATACTTCAGAACATCATCCAGGAGAACTTCCCCAACCTAATAAGAGAGGCCAACATTCAAGTTCAGGAAATGGAGAGAACCCAAGTAAAATACTCCACAAGAAGACCAATCCCAAGACATATTCATCAGATTCTCCAAGGTTGAAATGAAAGAAAAAATGTTAAGAGCAGTCAGAAACAAAGGCCAGGTCACCTACAAAGGGAAGCCCAACAGACTAACAGCAGACCTCTCGGCAGAAACCCTACAAGCGAGAAGAGACTGGGGGCCAATATTTAAAAAAGAAAATTGCCAATCCAGAATTTCATGTCAGTCCAAACTAAGCTTCACAAGTGAAGGAGAAATACAATCCTTTTCAGATAAGCAAATGCTGAGGGAATTAATTTGTCTTCGTGAGACCTGCCTTGCAAGGGCTCCTGAAGGAAGCACTAAATATGGAAAGGAAAAACCATTAGCAGCCACTATTAAAACACACTGAGGTACACAAAGCCGCAACACCCTGAAGCAACTACATAAACAAGTCTGCAAAATAACTAGCCAGCATCATGATGGCAGTATGGAATCCACATATAACAATACTAATCTTAAAAGTAAATGGGCTAAATGTCCCAATTAAAAGAAACAGAATGACTGTGGGACTTGGTACCCTAAATCCTAACCACTTCAGCTCCAGCCATGGCTAAAAGAGGTCAAAGTACAGGTCAGGCTGTTGGGTAAAAGGCCAAAACCCACTGGTATGTTGCCTTCAAGAGACCTATCTCACATGCAAAGACACACAAAGGCTCAAAATATTAAGATTGAGGATAATAAACCAAGCAAATGGAAAATAGAAAAAAGCAGGTGTTGCAATCCTAGTTTTTGACAAATCAGACTTTAAACCAACAAAGACCAAAAAAGACAAAGAAGGGTATTACATAATGGTAAAGAGTTCAATCTGACAAGAAGTTCCAACTATTCTAAATATATATGCACCCAATAGAGGAGCACCTAGATTCATAAAGCAAGTTCTTAGAAACCTTCAAAGAGACTTAGACTCCCACACAATAATAGTAGGAGAATTTAATACCCCACTGTCAATATTAAACAAGTCATCAAGACAGGAAATTAACAAAAATATTCAGGACCTGAACTCAGTTGAGTCAAGTGGACCTGTTAGATATCTACAGAACTCTCCACCCCAAAATAACAGAACATACATTCTTCTCATCATCACACGGCACTTAGTCTAAAATTGACACACAATCGGAAGTAAAACACTCCAAAGCCAATGCAAAATAACTAAAATCATAACAAACTCTCTCAGGCCACAGTGTAATCAAATTAGAACTAAAGATTAAGAAACTCACTCAAAACCACACAGCTACATGGAAATTGAACAACCTGCTTCCTGAATGACTTTCACGTAAATAATTAAGGCAAAAATCAAGTTATTTGAAATAATAACAAACAGCTAATATACCAGAATCTCTGGGATGCAGCTAAAGCAGTGTTGAGGTAAACTTATAATACTAAATGCTCACATCAAAAAGCTAGAAAGATCTCAAGCTAACAACCTAACATCACAACTAAAAGAACTTGAGAACTGATATGGTCTGGCTCTGTGTCCCCACGCAAAGCTCATCTGAATTATAATCTGTATAATCTCCACATGTCCAGGGAAGGACCTGGGGGGAGGTGATTGGGTCATGGGGGTGGTTCCCCCCATGCTGTTCTCCTGATAGTGACTGAGTTCTCATGGGATCTGATAGTTTTGTAAGTGTTTGATAGTTCCTCCTTCACACACTCACTTTCTTGCCTCCCACTGTGTAAGACATACCTGTTTCCCCTTCTGCCATGAGTGAAATGTTTCTGAGGCCTGCCAAGCCCTGCAGAACTGTGAGTAAATGAAACTTCCTTGGTTTATAAATTACCCAGTCTCAGGTAGTATCTTTATAGCAGTGTGAAAATGGACGAATACAGGAAATTGGCACCAGGAGTAGGGCACTTCTATAAAGACAACCTTAAAATGTGGAAGTGACTTTGGAACAGGGTAACAGGGAGATGAGGTAAATTTTGTAACCTCCTAGGGACTTACTGAATGGTTTTAACCAAAATGCTGATAGTGACATGGACAATGAAGTCAAGGCTGAGGTGGTCTCAGATTGAGTTGAGCAAATTATTGGGAACTGGAGCAAACGTCACTCTTACTATGCTTTTAGCAAAGAGACTGGCAGCATTTTGCCCCCACCCCAGAGATCCATGGAACTTTGAACTGGAGACAGATTATCTGAAACTGGAACTTACGTTTAAACAAAAGAGTAAAAAAGTTTAGAAAATTTGCAGCCTGACAATGTGGTAGAAAAGAAAAACCCATTTTCTGCAGAAATTTGCATAAGTAACAAGGAGCTGAATGTTAATATCCAAGACAATGGAGAAAATGTCTCCAGGGCATGCCAGAGACCTTCACAGCAGTCCCTCCCATCACAGGCTCTAAGGCCTAGAAGGGAAAAATGGTTTCATGGGCCAGGCCCAGGGCTCAGCTGCTTTGTACAGCTATGGGACTCGGAGCCCTGCATCCTAACTGCTCCAACTCCAGTTGTGGCTTTTTAAAAGAGACCAAGGTACAGCTCAGGCTGTTGCTTCAGTGTGTGCAAGTCCCAAGTCTTGCCAGCTTACATGTGGTGTTGGGCCTACGGGTGCACAGAAGTCAAGAATTAAGGTTTGGGAACCTCCACCTAGATTTCAGAGGATGTATGGAAATGCACAGATGTCCAGTATAAGGTCTACTGCAGGGGCTGAAGCCTTCATGGAGTACATTTGCTAGGGTAGTGCAGTAGGAGAATGTGGGGTTGAAGCCCCCACACAGAGCCCCTACTGGGGCACTGCCTAGTGTAGCTATGACAATAAGGCCACTGTTCTTCAGACCCCAGAATGGTAGATCCACAAACAGTTTGTACGGTGCACCAGGAAAAGCTGCAGACACTCAATACCAGCCATAAAACCAGCTGGGGGACTGGATCCTACACAGCCAAGGCCATGGGAGCTGCCCCTTGCATCAGCATGTCCTGGATGTAAGACATAAAGTCAAAGATCATTTCAGAGCTTTAAGATTTAGTAACTGCCATCTTAATTTTTGGCCTTGCATGGGGCCTGTAGCCCCTTTGTTTTGGCCAATTTCTCCCATTTACAATAAGAGCATTTATCCAATGCCTGTGCCCCCACTGTATCTTGAAAGTAACTAACTGCTTTTAATTTTACAAGCTCCTAAGCAGAAGGAACTTGCCTTCTCTCAGATGACAGTTTGGACTTGGACATTAGGTTAATGCTGAAATGAATTAAGGCTTTGGAAGTCTGTCGGGAATGCATGATTGGTTTTGAAATGCAAAAAGATGTGAGATTTGGGGGTGGCAGGGATGGAACGATATGGTCTGGTTCTGTGTCCCCACACCAATACATCTCTAATTGTAATCCCCATGTGTCTAGGAAATGACGTGGTGAGAGGTGACTGGATCACGGGGTTAGTTTCACCATCCTGGTCCTGTAATAGTGATTTTCACAAGATCTCATGGTTTTATAAGTGTTTGACAGTTCCTCCTTCACACAATCACTCTCTTGTCTGCTGCCATGTAAGATGTGCTTGCTTCCCCTTCTGCCATGACTATAAGCTTCCTGAGGCCTCCCTACCCATGCAGAAGTGTGAGTCAATTAAATCTCTTTTGTTTATAAATTACCTAATCTCAAGAAGTATTTTTTATAGCAGTGTGAAAATGGACTACTACAAGAACCAAGAGCAAGCAAACTCCAAAGCTGGTAGAAAACAAGAAATAACCAAAGTCAGAGCTGAAATGAAGGAGATAGAAATGTGAAAAACCCTTCCAAATAATCAAGAAATTGCCTGGGCACAATGGCTCACAACTGTAATCTCAGAATTTTGGGAGGCCAAGGCGGGTGGATCACCTAAAGTCAGGAGTTTGAGACCAACCTGACCAACATGGTGAAATCCCAGCTCTACTAAAATTACAAAAATTAGTCAGGCGTGGTGGCGGGTGCTTGTAATTCCAGCTACTCAGAATACTGAGGCAGGAGAATCACTTGAACTCAGGAGGCTGAAGTTGCAGTGAGCCAAGATCACGTCACTACACTCCATCTTGGACAACGAGAGCAAAACTCCGTCTCAGGGGGAAAAAAAAAAATCAGCAAATCAAGAAGCTTGCTTTTTGAAAAAAATGATAAAATTGAATGGCCACTAGCTAGACTAATAAAGAAGAATAAAGAGAAGATTCAAATAAATATAATCAGAAATAATAAAAGAAATAACACCACTGACCCCACAGAAATGCAAAAAACCATCAGAAAATACTATAAACATTTTTATGCAAATAAACTAGAAAATCTAGAAGAAATGATAAATTCCTGGACACATACACTCTCCCAAGACTGAATCAGGAAGAAAGTGAATCCCTGAATAGACCAATAATGAGTTTCAAAAGAGAAAGTAATAAATGGCCTACCAAACAAAAAAAGCCCAGTATCAGACAGAATCACAGCTGAATTTAACAAGAGGCACGCACAAAAAAAAGCTGGTAACATTTCTAATGAAACTATTCCAAAAAATTAAAAAGGAGGTACTCCTCCCTGACTCATCCTATGAGGTCAATACATCTTGATACCAAAACATATATACCTGTCAGAGACACAACAAAAAAAGAAAACTTCAGGCCAATATCCTTGATGAACATTGATGCAAAAATCCTCAATAAAAAACTGGCAAACCGAATCTAAAGCAGCACATCAAAACAATTATTCACCACAATTAGGTTGGCTTCATCCTGGGATGCAAGGTTGGTTCAACATATGCAAATCAGTAAATGTGATTTGCATATGTTACATAGTTACATAAACATAACTAAAGACAAAAACCATATGATTCTCTCAAAAGATGCAGAAAAGCCTTTGATAAAATTCATTATTCCTTCATGTTAAAATCTCTCAATAAACTAGGTATTAAAGGAACATATTGCATATAATAAGAGCCATATATGAAAAGCTCACAGCCAATATCATACTGAATGGGTAAAAGCTAGAAGCATTTCCCTTGAATACCATCACAAGACAAGGCTGCCTTCTCTCACCACTCCACTCCTATTCTACATAGTACTGAAAGTTCTGGCCTGGGCAATCAAGCAAGAGAAAAAAATAAAGGGTATTCAGAGAGGAAGTCAAACTATCTTTGTTTGCATATGGCATGATCCCACATCCAGAAAACCCCATTGGTCAACCAAAAAGCTTCTTAAGCTGATAAGCAACTTCAGCAAAATCTCAGGATCCAAAATCAATGTGCAAAAATTACTAGCATTCCTATACACCAACAACAGGCAAACAGAAAGCCAAATCATGAATGAACTCCCATTCACAACTGCCAAAAAATGAATAAAACTAGGAACGCAGCTGATAAAGGAAGTGAAGGACCTCTTCAGGGAGAACTACAAACTACTGCTCAAAGAAATCAGAGATGACACAAACAAATGGAAAACATTCCATGCTCACGGAGAAGAAGAAACAATATTGTGAAAATGACCATACCTCCCAAAGCAATTTATAGATTCAAGGCTACTTCCATTAAACTACCATTGACATTCTTCACAAATTTAGAAAAACTATTTAAAAACTATTTTTAAAAACTACTTTAAAAAGAGCCCAAATGGCCAAGGCAATCCCAAGCAAGAAGAAAAAATCTGGAGGTATCACACTACCTGACTTCAAACTATACTACTAGGCTACAGTAACCAAAACAGCATGGTACTGGTAAAAGAACAGACACATAGACCAATGTAACCAAATAGAGAACCCACAGAATAGAGAACTCAGACATAAGATCACACAACTAAGCCATTGAATCTTCAAAAAACCTAACTAAAACAAGCAACAGGGAAAGATTCCTTATTTAATAAATGGTGTTGGGGGAACTGGCTAGCCATATACAGAAAACTGAAACTGGACTCTTTCCTTACACCATATACAAAAATCAACTCAAGATGGATTAAAGGCTTAAATGTGAAAACCAAAACTATAAAATCTCTAGAAGAAAATCTAGGCAATACCATTCAGGACACAGGCTCTAGCAAATATTTCATGATGAAGATGCCAAAAGTAACTGCAACAGAAGGAAAAATCGAGCTCTAATTAAACTTAAGAGCTTCTGCACGACAAAAGAAACTATTAGCAGTATGAACACACAACCTACAAAATGGGAGAAAAATTTCACAATCTATCCATCTGACAAAGGTCTAACATCCAGCAACATCCAACAAGGTATTTAAACAAATTAAAGGGGGGAAAAACATTAAAAAGTGGGCAAAGGGCATGAACAGACACTTCTAAAAAGAAGACATGCATGCAGCCAGCAATTACACATAAAAAACTTCAACATCAATGATCATTAGGGAAATACAAATCAAAACCACAATGAGATACCATTCATGCCAGTCAGAATGGCAATTTTGTAAAAAGTCAAAAAATAGCAGATGCTGGTTAGGTTGTGTAGAAAAAAGTTTTTTCATTGTTGGTGGGAGTGTAAATTAGTTCAACCATTGTGGAAGACAGTGTAGCAATTCCTTAAAGATCTAGAGGCAGTAATACCATTTGATCCAGCAATCCCATTACTGGGTATATATCCAAGAGAATGTAAGTCATTCTATTATGAAGATACATGCATGCACTGCAGCACTATTCACAATAGCAAAGACATGAAATCAACCTAAATGCTCATAAATGATAGACAGGATAAAGAAAATGTGGTACATATTCACCATGGAATACTATGCAGCCATAAAAAAGAATGAGATCATGTCCTTTGCAAAGACGTGAATGGAACTGGAAGCAAACTAACACACAAACAGAGAACCAAATACTGCATGTTCTTACTCAAAAGTGAGACACAAATGATGGGAACACATGGACACTTGCGGTGAAACAACACACACTGGGGCCTGTGAGATGGGGCTTGGCAGGAGAGAGAGCATCAGGAAGAATAGCTAATGGATGCTGGGCTTAATATATAGGTGATGGGATAATCTGTGCAGCAAACCCCAAGGAGCATGTTTACCTGTGTAACAAACCTGCACATCCTGCACATACACCGCTGAACTTAAAAGTTGGAAAAAAAAAAGTTGAATGAATTGCATTGCTTTGATTTAATGATTACAAATATCATACATTTTTATCATTTGTTAAATTTTAGATATCATAACATTTTAATTCTAAATACTTTAATCAGACTCTTTGAAAAATACAGTTTCTTATATAAATTTTCACATGTAATAAAATTGACAATTCTTTAATGCTATCTGAAAAATGTAGTCTATTTTCAAATTTACCTATCCAGTCAAGGTCTACATCTCGCATTTGGTTATGTTTCTTCCTTTTTCCTCTGAACAGTTCTTTTCCTCAAACATTTCACTTAGTGATTTTACCATTCTTTGACAATCTTTGCTGAATTAATTATTATTTTAAGTTTTGAAAACCGGTGGTTTCTAATTCTATCATTGCTTCTTTATTTAGCAGGAGGTATTTTTTGTAATGAATGCTGTCTCTCATCGACTGGAACCATCTGGTTAACCAGAAATAGAGTTCCTGCTAGAAAATGAAGAAAGATGTTTTTAATTCTTTCTTTAATTACAAATTTTCAGGATTTGGTATAATATAGCTAATATTTTTCTTAAAAGGTTTTTCTTAAAAAGGCTTTCTGTTTTGGCATTCTCTTTCTCTCTCTCTAGACATTAAGGTAGACTCATTTATTTCAATATAATTAATGTGTTTCCATCCACTTCAGCTGATTCACATTATTCTTCTAGATATTTAAATTGTCACATCAGCCCCATCAAGCTGGCTTCTATGGTATCACAAATACATACACAGTGCATCAAAAGGTATGTTTTTTAGGCTGAGTGCAGTGGCTCATGCTTGACATCACAGCATTTTGGGAGGCCGAGGCGGGCAGGTCACCTGAGGTCAGGAGTTCAATATCAGCCTGGCCAACATGGTGAAACCCCATCTCTACTAAAAATACAAAAATTAGCCAGGCATGGTGGCACGTGCCTGTAGTACCAGCTAGTTGGGAGGCTGAGGCAGGAGGATTGCTTGAACCCAGAGGCGGAGGTTGCAGTGAGCTGGAATCACACAACCGCACTCCAGCCTGGATGACAAAGTAAAACTCTGTCTTGAAAAAAAGAAAAACAAGTTGTGTATTTAAAAAAAAATTCAAAACTATCTCTGAAAATTAATTTATGTCATAATCTTCAGTCATTTAAGTTTAATTGAGTTTTATGAAGGCACTGAGAGATTAGCCATTCCCAATTTATGATAATCAAGAATATTTTAACAACATATGTTAGAACAAAAGCAATCATCTTTAAAATGCATGATTTAAATGTTTATGTTTAAGTTTTCTGGATGCTTTTAAAGTTTTAAAAAATGTTTTATCAAACATATATTAGAAAAATATTCACATAATTAAAAATGTAAAAGGAGTTATGTAGCAAATTAATATGCTATTCTATTTATGTATGATCTGAAAAAGAAAAATAAGTACTTACCGATTTTCATTTAGTGACTTTCAGAAAGTAACACTATACTGCCTATCATGAAGGAAAATTAAAATCACATATATCACTACTATAATTGAGTTTTTGCTATATGGATTTTCCTAAATATTTTTCAAGATATAGTTATATGCATAGTCCTTAGTCTTAAAGTATAACATAATTGGTCTAAACAAAGACAGTATTATCAGATATCTGCATAAGCATTAAATCTTTTCTTACACAGGTAATTAACGGTCTTAAAGAATTCTGGGCAAAGATAACTTGCAGTGTTCTTTGATAATCCATACAATTTTGGATTAAACAAAATTTTGTTCTTCTTAAAGGTCACATAAACTAGTGTTTCAAATTCTGTTCAAAAGTAGAACAAATTATTTCTATTCTATGATGTCTGTGAATTCCAATTATTTAAATTTTCATTGCAGAGAACAAGAAATTTTAAGTTCAAGCCATTTAATGGAGTTATTTAAATAAGCGGGGAAATTCTCCCAAACACACAAATATACCGATTGACATATATACATCCTAAAATGTATATACATATTAAAATATAATGAGTTATAGGTATACATACACACACACACAATCCTTACAGGTTTTGTAATAAAGGTAATTAAATGAAGAAAGACAGACTTACATATCAATAAAAGGATGTAAATACGAATATGTTTACTGGTTGATTTGTTTTTGTTAACAGAACTTAATTGACCAAGAGAATTTTTTTTTTTTTTTTTTTAAATTTATTATTATTATACTGTAAGTTGTAGGGTACATGTGCATAACGTGCAGGTTTGTTACATATGTATACTTGTGCCTTGTTGGTGTGCTGCACCCATCAACTCGTCATTTACATCAGGTATAACTCCCAATGCAATCCCTCCCCCCGCCCCCCTCCCCATGATAGGCCCCGGTGTGTGATGTTCCCCTTCCCGAGTCCAAGTGATCTCATTGTTCAGTTCCCACCTATGAGTGAGAACATGCGGTGTTTGGTTTTCTGTTCTTGTGATAGTTTGCTAAGAATGATGGATTCCAGCTGCATCCATGTCCCTACAAAGGACACAAACTCATCCTTTTTTATGGCTGCATAGTATTCCATGGTGTATATATGCCACATTTTCTTAATCCAATCTGTCACTGATGGACATTTGGGTTGATTCCAAGTCTTTGCTATTGTGAATAGTGCTGCAATAAACATACGTGTGCATGTGTCTTTATAGCAGCATAATTTATAATCCTTTGGGTATATACCCAGTAATGGGATGGCTGGGTCATATGGTACATCTAGTTCTAGATCCTTGAGGAATCGCCATACTGTTTTCCATAATGGTTGAACTAGTTTACAATCCCACCAACAGTGTAAAAGTGTTCCTATTTCTCCACATCCTCTCCAGCACCTGTTGTTTCCTGACTTTTGAATGATCGCCATTCTAACTGGTGTGAGATGGTATCTCATTGTGGTTTTGATTTGCATTTCTCTGATGGCCAGTGATGATGAGCATTTTTTCATGTATTTGTTGGTTATATGAATGTCTTCTTTTGAGAAATGTCTATTCATATCCTTTGCCCACTTTTTGATGGGGTTGTTTGTTTTTTTCTTGTAAATTTGTTGGAGTTCTTTGTAGGTTCTGGATATTAGCCCTTTGTCAGATGAGTAGATTGCAAAAATTTTCTCCCATTCTGTAGGTTGCCTGTTCACTCTGATGGTAGTTTCTTTTGCTGTGCAGAAGCTCTTTAGTTTAATGAGATCCCATTTGTCAATTTTGGCTTTTGCTGCCGTTGCTTTTGGTGTTTTAGACATGAAGTCTTTGCCCATGCCTATGTCCTGAATGGTACTACCTAGGTTTTCCTCTAGGATTTTTATGGTATTAGGTCTAACATTTAAGTCTCTAATCCATCTTGAATTAATTTTCGTATAAGGAGTAAGGAAAGGATCCAGTTTCAGCTTTCTACTTATGGCTAGCCAATTTTCCCAGCACCATTTATTAAATAGGGAATCCTTTTCCCATTTCTTGTTTCTCTCAGGTTTGTCAAAGATCAGATGGCTGTAGATGTGTGGTATTATTTCTGAGGACTCTGTTCTGTTCCATTGGTCTATATCTCTGTTTTGGTACCAGTACCATGCTGTTTTGGTTACTGTAGCCTTGTAGTATAGTTTGAAGTCAGGTACCAAGAGAATTTTGACGTCACCTTTTAAGAACCCCTGAAGAGGGGGTCTTTGGCACTAAAGTAAACATTCAGTAAATATATTGTGCATTTAATAAATTAATGAAGGTTTTCATTTTCTTTAATTTTTTGCTACTTTCCCTAAACTGTAGTATAAGGGCATTTTTCTAACAGACAGATGAATGTTATGCCCTTAAATCTGCTGTACCTTTTCTTTTTGCATAATTAGTCCCATTTTCTATCAATTAATTTGATCTTAAGGTTTAAATTCAACCATCTTTGGTTGTAGGAAGAGAGGTCACTAAAAATGAAAGTTCACAGAAGCATAAAATAGCTTCACTAAAGGTTATTAATGTTTTCCTTTACCAACCATTTATTATGATTAAAAGAAAAACATAAAATTGACTTCTCTTGCCTTTTCCCCTACTCCCTAACATGATGTGTAATGCAAGTATTTTCAGAAGTTTTTAAGAAATCTCTGCCTACTCCAAAGTCATTTACTTACCTGTTGTTTGTTCTAGAAGCATATGGTTTTAGGTTTTATTCTAATACTTACAACTATTTTAAATTGATTATTTGAACAAAATAACTGGGTAACTAGCAAAGGAGGACTTTGGTCTTTTGAGATATGCTCTAAAAAATGTACTATGATTTTTATGCACTCCTTTTCTCCTCCTGTAAAGTTAAATACTTGGACCTAACAGAATGAAAAATAATAAAGAAAAAAAATCCAGCTGTACTTAATAGCACAAAAAGCTTGCAGCGAAGTGATTTGTCAAATGAAGAAATATTAAGAAAAGTATTAGAGATGGACACACATTTCTACTTTGGCCAAAGGCATATATTTCCATGTCTATGAAACTTTAAAAAGTATCCAATACCTACAAGTTATTACAGTCAATTATAATCCCTGCCTCAGTAGACTGAAAAAAGATGGTTTTTCTTATTGAAATAGACATAAATATAAAAAATACTCCCTAAAACTAAATTAAATGAAGTAAATGAGTCATTTTTAAGCAAGAGACAACATTCCTTTGTAGATATTCATGCACTTTTATGAATTTCTATGGAATCTATTACCCTGTCACAAACTTTAATTGAATTCTTTCTAAAATTTCTTTTATTTTACATTTTATGGATACGTGTGTACATTTAATCCATGCTCTCAAACTTATATATATGTGATTTTGTCATTCTTGAAAAGTTTTCTAATTTTGACGTTCATGATACTTTATATTTTCCCTGGTTTTCAGTGTAGTATACTAAGAGATGATCTAATTATTACTCTTGATATTAACATAAAAATACAACATATTATTCAATGTAGCAAAAAGTAGGCTTTTTTCCATTACACACTTATTAACAGCGGCTATGTTCCACAGGTGCCCATATTTTATGTATGAATAATACAGTAGTCAATAAGGACTAACATTTGATTTTATGTTAACTACAAAATTTGTCTTAAAGAAACCGTGACAACACATGCTTAACTATAAAATACTCAATTATAATTTAAGATTTCAAAATAATGAACCTTCTAATTTCTCTGCTATAGATTGTATAAAATATTACAGTGTCAGTGACATAATAAGTAATTTAAGTTTTCTATTATGTTAGAACTGAAATTGTGTAAGTTTTTCTGATCACTTACTCATTCACTTTTAAGTTCAAACATTAACTTTCTTTATGAGAGCCTGTACAAAATGCTGTGTATCAAAATTCCTTTGTAAAGAGTTTCTAGAACATACCTCAAGCCTCTGTTTAAAAAAAATAGTTATACCTTCCTATGTGTTTTGTACATACTTAAAGCCCAAGTTTGAAATGCATATTTTCTCATAAAATAACATTAAAACTATAAATTACCTTAAATAAAACACTATTAAAACTCAATTTCAGAAAGCCTTATAAAAGTAAGGTCCCAAAGTATAAAATTTCCTGTATTTGATTTCTAATGCATTCCTTACTCTTATCCCTTTGCTGCCTCGCACATTGCTTTCCATCACTGAATGGTCAAGGAATTCTATAATATAAAGAAATTGTATCCAAAACATAATGCCTTTATATATTAACTGTCACTGACCGTACAACTTCTCTTAATATAACACAACTATTTAAATCATAAAGCAATGGTTTTAAAAGTATACATTTTCATGTTTTAATAACATTAGACTATAAAAGTTTAATATGTAAACTTAGAATATAATTTCATCCAGTTGGAAAATATGCCATTAGTTGCTTGTTCCCTTCAAAACTTTAATCTCTAGCATATGAGTAAATCTCTAACATATAGTTATTACTACCTATGGTTTATAATCCTTTTTTGTGTTCCAATCTCTATGCAATGAAAATCTCAATCATGATTAGGTTATTAAAATAATTTAGTTCATCATGATTGTCAAGGTGGGATAGGGGTAGAGAGAGGATACTAAAAGTATATAAAATACAAAGTAGTAAGGATAAGTAAGTTTTCATGATTTTTTAGACATAAGTTTTCTTGCTGGTTTTCAACTTTCTCTTGGATTTTACTGAGCTTCCTTAGAGTTCATCTTTTGAATTCCTTATCTGTCACTTCAGAATTTCCATTTTGGTTAGGATCCATTGTTATGAAGCTTGTGTTATCCTTTGGGGGTGTCATAATACTATTTTTTCATGGAGGCAGAGTTCTTACACTGGTTTCTTCTCGCCTGGGAAGGCTGTCACTTTTATTTTTGAATTTACTTTTGTTTGGTAAGACATTTTTCCCCCCTTTCAGGGTGTGAGTGTAACGAATGTTGGGTGGATTCTTTGGCTTTGCTTCTGGGTGCTTTCAGGGGTCCAAGTCTCTGTACAAATTCCTTGGTCACAGATAGCCTTAGTGCAGTGTTTTTTCTCAAATGGCGGTTGTAGGTGGTAGCAGTGGTGCACTGTGCATGGGAGCAGGCTCACTGCCTTCTGCAGAGATGGGAAAGTGGAGGTACTCAGGAAGCTTATCTTTTTCCACAGTGTTGTGCACTTCTATTAGGAATTGTATTGGAGAGAAAAATAAAAACTAGAATGAAAAAAAAAAAGCTGTCTTTTTTTTTTGAGATGGAGTCTCGCTCCATTACCCAGGCTGGAGTGTAGTGGCATGATCTCGGCTCACTGCAACTTCCACCTCCTGGGTTCAAGCAATTCCAGTCTCAGTCTCCCGAGTAGCTGGGACTACAAGTGCCTGGCACCACGCCCGACTAATTTTTGCATTTTTAGTAGAGATGGGGTTTCACCTTGTTGGTCAGGCTGGTCTCGAACTCCTAACCTCAGGTGATCCACCTGCCTCAGTTTCTCAAAGTGCTGGGATTAGAGGTGTGAGCCACCATGCCCGGACAAAAAAATGTGTGTGTGTTTGTGTGTATACTGGGTTGCAATATGAACAACATTCTGGCTATGGAAAAAAAATGTTAGAAGATACTATGCAGGAAAATTAATGGAGATCTGTAGGAAAGCAAATTCTTTAGTGGCAATTAGAAAACTACAGCCTACTGAAAGCACAGCAATGATTCACAAATAGTAAAACTTTCACACTTTGGAGATTACCAGGCATTAGACTACACAAGTCAATGAATAAAACATTTGATTTGATTTCTCATTTTGCAAATTTTATTGGTTACTCAAATTAGGTCTTTGCCAATTGCTTGGGCTTCTTATATTTCCTGATTGACTAGTATTTTGAACTCATTGGCACTCTGTTCTGAAGACCTATAAAAATGATATTCTCAAGTGCTAATAAGTCGTTTTAATCAAAAGAATAACCTTCTACGTAATATCTATGATATTAGGCCCAACTTACTTCCTACTCTTTGAGGACAGCTCTTTCAATCTACTCATTACTCACTCCACACTGGGCCCTATGTCTTCTCTTTGTTTTCCCCCTGGCTCCTTGTTTTTTTCTATGAGTCTCTTCCAAACTATTAGACTGGCACAAAAGTAATTGTAGCTTTTGACATTGAAAGTAACGGCAAAAACCACAATAACTTCTGCACCAATCTATATTACATGCATTTTTTCCCCACATGTTCAATAAGTGCATCAGGATCTTTATTAACCTGCCAGCTAATGCTAACAATAGTATAATATTAACAAAAATAGTAAAGATATTACCAAAAAAAAAAAGGACATTCCCCAAAGGAGATAAGTATGAGAACTGTCAATTATGCTATTACTTCTTTCTGTTTTATATAGATCAGTATCTCCAGTTAGACATGTAGTTACAATGTTGATCACTTTCCAAAGGCTCTGTCTGAAGATCCTAAATCAGAAGGTAAATTTAATTACTCCTCTTATGTGTCCCTGGAACCAAGAAGCTCAAATATTTCCACAACATTCTTTACTCATCCATACATATGGATTGGTCTATTCTCCATCTTCTCTTTCTTTAGGACTTAAATACTTCATAATATTTTCAGAACTTGATGAACAGCATTTTAAATAATAAATTATTAAAAGGATGATATATGTTAACAACCATATTGAAATGGAAAGCATCTCTAACATTTTGGTTTATCAAAGGCCTGCATTTTACCACTTTGCATCTCTAGAATCACACACACCTATACGACACATTCAATGATGGTTACTCCTTTTTCAGAGCTGTTTTTTTCTCATGTATAAAACTGGCATAAAACAGTACCTATTTCATAGGGTTACTTTTCAAACTAAATAGAATTAATTTATACAAAGTGCTAGGAACAATCCCTGAAACATAATGAGCACAGTAAGTATGTGCTATCTCTATAATTATTACTACTGCTGTTGCAATTGCTATGATTATCAACCTCATGTGAGAGGTCTATAGCATAAAGGGAAAGGCATGTATTAGAATGAGGCATATTTTTATTTAAACCTGACTCACTGAAAAAGAGCTACTGATGTTATGGAAGATACTGTCTTATACTTTGTAAGCTTCAGTTTCCTTATCTATAAAAGGAGAATAACAATAAATAACTGTCAGAACTTTTAGAATTAAATTTGAAAATATAGGTAAAATAGTAGGTAAACAATATATGTTCCTTGAATTTATTCTGCTCAACACCTGCCATTAAAGCCAAATAATAGCAATCTGTAATCATTCCTGTGCACTATGCCAGTAATTCAATAATTTCCACTAGGGAACAATGCTTTACTTTAGGTATAGAAAAACAGCCTAAACTACTTTATGTACCACTTACAGAAATGAACCCTCTTATTAACACTAAAATACAAATAGTTAATACAGATAAAGAAATGCACAACTTAAGAGTAAAGAAACAGACATTTGAATATTTGTGAAATTGTCCTTACATTGAATTTTAAATGTTATTTGCCATTTACTTTAAATTTGTTTTCCCATGTTTTCCTTTAAAATGACATACCCTTATTTCATCACCATTTTAGCTTTTAAAAATCCAACCCTTGATATGCCCATAATTTTAATAAACTAGTAGATTCAATCATGGTACCATTTAATAATAATATTAAATAATAATATCACAGTAGTATTTAATATTTAAATACTACTGACAAAACATTTAATTAACTTACCTGTATAAAAGGTTTTATCACTAACATTTTCCCCATATTTTAATAACTAATCTGAACATGTCATTTTGCTAAAGTAAATTTTGATTTTATTATCTCACAACTTTCTCCTTTTCTCACAAAGTAATGTAATTTTCAACACACTTTTAATTTCTGTTTCAGCAACAGAAAGAGTATGAAAAAATCAAAATATACAACTTTACTCTAGATTATGTATATATTGCATACTTTGCTAGCAAACAAGAAGATTCTCTCAGTTTTCTTTTCTTTCTTAATAATACCTTATTTCCTTTAATAGGATTTTCTCTACTAAACTCTGCCATGTTGTCATTGCCCTTGCCAAAGATTATGAAGTGGTATTCTCAAACCCTATGAAATTTAACTAAGTTGGGCTATCTGGAGCTCTTCGTCTCTTAAACACAAACTACAACTTCAAGAGCTGGAATTAACTTTGTCTTTTTGAAAACCAAAATACCGCCGGGCGCGGTGGCTCACGCCTGTAATCCCAGCACTTTGGGAGGCCGAGGCGGGCGGATCACAAGGTCAGGAGATCGAGACCACGGTGAAACCTCGTCTCTACTAAAAATACAAAAAATTAGCCGGGCGCGGTTGTGGGCGCCTGTAGTCCCAGCTACTCGGGAGGCTGAGGCAGGAGAATGGCGGGAACCCGGGAGGCGGAGCTTGCAGTGAGCTGAGATCCGGCCACTGCACTCCAGCCTGGGCGACAGAGCGAGACTCCGTCTCAAAAAAAAAAAAAAAAAAAAAGAAAACCAAAATACTAAGTAGATTCCATTTGAATGTAGGTGCTTTTTTATATGTACATTTGTGGGTACTATTGAATGTTATTTTTAATGATAATATTTACTAACAGTTGTCCAAAATCATATTTTCTACTTAAAAATATTTTCACATGACTTAAAACTTTACCAAATAAACATTCACTTGTCATTAAGACAATTAAGTAGATATTTAAGAAAAGCAAAAAGGTAGGTATCTACAATTCATCAATATCCCCTGATATTTTGGATAGTGTTTTATCATTGTTAACAAATTATAAAGAGCAGGTCTCCAATTATACTTTAAAAAAACTGTATTTATCCAATTCTTTTGTGCGGCATGAAAATAATTTGAAAGTTGACATGCAGCTTCTGGGGTACAAGAGATCCATACATGATGAACAACATTTTTCTTAAGTTGTAATAAGAGAAATTCATATCGTTAGGTGCACATTTAATATTGTTGATCATATCTCCATTACAAACCTTGCTTGAAATATAGACATTATTTTTAAAATTAACTATTATTCACATATCACATCACTTATCTTCCTTAGGTTCAATCATAATACTTGGCACAGACAGGTCCTCAATAAATGTTTATTAAATGCATTCAGGAAGGAAAGAATGAGAAAGAAAAGAGCTTAAAATCAATAGTGATTTTTTGTTATCTTTAGCTAAATTATTAATCTGGAAAACTGTCTTATTCATGGTGCTTAGATCCCTAAGATTACTCATTTATTACCTACTGATTGAGTACTACTACATAAAAGATGGCAACAAACCAGACACTTTGATCCTACTATCTTATGATGCAGGTGGTAGAATCAGACACAGAGCATCTCGACTCACAATTTATTATTTCATTATAATTAAAAAATGTGCTCTGAAGGTTGAGTCAAAGTGCTAGGAAATCTATATAAGGGGGATATGACCAGGTTTAGAAAATTAGAGACTTTCTCTATGAAAAAAATAAATAAATAACACAAAGTAAGATGAAGCAGCATTTGCAGCCACAGAGATCTTTCTTAAATGTGATTGGATTATGTCATTCTCTTAGAATCAAATCCACTTTATCTATTTATTTATTTATTTATTTATTTATTTATTTATTTTTGAGAGAAGGTATCATTCTGTCACCCAAGCTGGAGTGCAGTGGCACAATCATAGTTCGCTGCATCCTTGACCTCCCAAGCTCAAGCAATCCACCCACGATAGCCTCTTGAGTAGCTAGTTAGGACTACAGGCATGTGTCACCATGCCTGTGTGTGTGTATGTGTGTGTGTGTGTGGAGATGGGGTCTCACTATGTTACCCAGCCTGGTCTTGAACTCCTGGCCTCAACTGATCCTCTTGCCTTGGCCTCCCAAAGTACTGTGATTACAGATATGAGTCACCACACCCTGCCTTAAAATCCACATTCCTTAATGGAGACTATTTTAATTGTATCTTACACTGCTTCCCCCTCAAAAACCATGCCACTAGCATATTAAACAATATTTCAATTTTTTAAGTTATTATGTTCTCTCTCTTGCTTATGGACTTGTGAATATGTCTACAGAAGGCCAGGTAGAGGGTCATGCCTGGAATCCCAACATTTTGGAAGGCCAAGGCAGGAAGATAACTTGAGTTCAGAAGTTGAAAACCAGCCTGTGCAACATAGTGAGACCGCATTACTATAAATTTTTTTAAAAAAAATTAGCTGGGCATGGTGGCACACACCTGTAGTCCTAGCTACTTGGAAGGCTGAGGCAGTAAGACTGCTTAAACCCAGGAGTTCAAGATTAGGATGATCTATGATCGTGACACTCTACTCTAGCCTAGATGACAGAGTGAACCCCTTTTTCAAAACAAAAATAAAATAAAATAAAATAAAACATCTGTGCCTTTCCACTTTTTGCCTAAATCCTACCTTTCCTTTAGGTCCCCAATTAGATGCTAATTCTCCTAAGAAAGCTTTCTTAAACTCTATGTTTGAGATACGCACCTCCTCTATTATTTCACAGTCTCAGTATTTTTCACAGCACTGCATTTATCTCACAATATTGAAATCTCCTATTTTATTTTCAATATCTCCTGCTAGGGTATAAATTTCATGATGGCATACTTGTTGTTTCACTATTGATTGGCAATTACTTCCTGACTTATTCAGAATGTTCACCCCAGTCATTTTATTCACTTCAACATGACAGGACTCTCTATGGTGGCTACTGAAATTCAGACCACATTTACAGCATTACAAAGGGGTTATATTATATTTATACTTATTTATTGACCGATTGAATAGGATTATAAATATAGAGTTTAATCAAGAAAAAAAGAGAAGATTTATGCAGCTGACAGGGCAAATTTAAAAAGAACAAAAACTTTGAAAAGTGAATCTTATCTTTTTTCTCATTAAGTGTATTTCATTTATTTATACCCCATCCCAATCAAAATGATTTGAATTTCTGTATGATGCATATTTTCTGTTTCAGATTTCATGTTTTTTCTAGTTCTTAGGCACTTAAAGTGAGACATTCTGTATTCAGTTGTGAAAAGGTAATAGAAGGTAAAAAAAAAAAAAGAAAAGCAAATAATTTTAGAAAAATAGTATAAAAAATGTGTGAAAAGCACTTAAATACATACACTAAAATAGGTAAATTAAAATATATTTAAAGTTTTTAAAAATGTACTACCTTTAACAGAAATCTTATTCAAATTATACAGAGAGCAAACCATTACTAGGCTATAGATTCATTTAAATGACAAAGTATTACTAATTTTATTATTTTTAAATATTCAGTTTTATTAAAAATATTTAAAACATATCAAAAGTTATAAGGAATAATATGAGACAGACAAGAATTTGCCCAGCACCATGTATGAACAAATGCTAAACTCTGATTTTATTAATTTCATATTTTTTTGCTTTAAAAAAATAAAATTTTACAAATACCACTAAAGGTCACATTCCCTACTGTATTCCACGGGCATGCTCAAAAGTAACTGCTGTCTTAAAGTTTGTCTGCATTTTTCATATTTTACTATATCTACCTAAACTTTTTCTATTAAAATAAGTGTTCTTAAGAAGTTAAAGCTTTCCACAATAAAAACATAACTGTATTATTAAATTAAAGTGAGATTAACTTGATAAAGATTAAGATGGGGCATTACTGTTCCTGAATATTAAAAAATTAATTTGAATGAATAGAAATAGAATCAACTTTCTGACCTATATTCACGAAATATGCTTTCAATAAAGTATTTAACTTATTCCTGATGCCTTATTTTTCTGATTATAATATATGCTCATCAGATTAAACAAAAAAACTTGTAAAACTGTAGCTCAATAATTATTAATTCCAACTATGTGTGTTGAATGTTTATAAGACTAATATTTTAATACAATAGCCATCAGCATTTTCCCCCTAACTACAGCTTGATTTTCATACAAAAGTCAAAATGTCACCAATATATTTCAAGCAAATATATCAAAGTAAACAATTTCATAAGGCATTCAGAAGCACAAAATATAAATGCAACAGGAATAAAAGATCATTTATGAGAAAAGCAATGGTCTTTCAGCTGGCAGCAATTATTGTACTCCTAACTATGGGACAGAAATTATACATACAGTGGTAAACACGATAGACATCATGGAGCCTACACTGTTATGGGGAAACATACAACTAACTAATGCTAGTAAGAAAAGAATAGAGGTTAAGGGGATATAACATGATGAATTGGGAAGATTATTTTGGATAAGTTGAGTAAAGCCTCTTCGCATATCATTCAATCCTTTGCTCACCATTCAATCCTTCACTCAAATGGCATTTGAGAAAAGATTGAAGAAAAGAAAAGAGAAGAACAAGTTTAAAGACAGGAAAAAAGCCAGAACAGCTGGGAGCCAAGAGAAAAACAGAGTAGGTTTAACTGATGACTGGGTTAGAGAGGTAGGCTGGGCTTAGTCACTTGGAACCTTCCAAGAAATAGTAAGTCCTCTGAATTTTGATCCAAGAGATAAATAAAGTTATTGCAGGTTTTGGGCAATACAGTGATATAAAGTAATTTTAAGGCATCATTATGGCTACTACTGGGAGTAATGGGTAAGAAGTAGAAGAGAGATCAACTATCAGGCAACTGCCAAGTGAGGACTAAAATAGTTGTGGTTAGATTGTTAGGAAGTGGTCAAATTGAAGCAAAATTTGATGGTAGAAAGGGATCAAGACTGACTCCTACATTTGCTGCCTCAGCAATTTTTTTTTTATTTTTGTTGTTGCTGTTAAAAAAAAAATTAACCATAACACAATGCCCTGTCTTGTCTTATATACTATTTTCCATCAATAATTTCTATGAATATGTTGAAGGCACACATAGTACATGTATGAACAATGTACACCTTAGAATTTTAGCTCAATATAAGAAAGACTTTACTGGCATTGAGAGTTTTCCAGAGAATGGGCATTCTCAGTAACTAACAAGCTATTTATGTGACTGTGCAAGCACAAACGGCCAGTCACACTACCAAACAGAAAGGCGGAAGCTTAGATTACATCGAGGCCAACTCCAACATTGTATAATTGAAGAAATATATGCTTAGAGATACACAGAAACTTGCTTAAGGTCAAGCATAAAGTCAGATGCAGAGCCAACATTTATAATTCTGGTCCAGAATTTCTGGTTAAGAAAGTTGAGGTTTTAGACCAAGATGTTCCACTTGTTCGCTTAATATATCTTTTGGCTTCACTCACTCATTTATATAACAAATATATATTGAACACCATAAGGCACTATAAGGCTTCCTCCTAAGATGTACTATTTTGAATATCTGTAGTTTCAAAGTTACGACTATATTTACACAGAAAGCACAGTGTAATGATCAGTTCATCCGTATCCTTTTGGAAAAAGGTAAAGTATAAATAAATTTATTAGCTGAACTCTAGACATAAACTCTTATTTTTATGACAATCATGCATACATTGTATAGTCAGTTTAAAAATCCCATATGTGAATATTGTCATTCCCAAATGCCAATGATAAGGAATTACTAGAAAATTTTAAAAATCAAACTACTATTAGAAGATTTTGATGAAAGGTAACTCACATATTTTTCTTTATTTATGCCAGAATTTTTTGCTGGTATATGTTTTTAAAATCTATGTCAAAGATGATGGATCTACTGGATTAGCTTAAGAAATTAAAACACAATTGTTTTCTCACTTATCTAAGAGGTATGCCCAAATAATCTTCATCTACACTAATTAGTATATTAGTTTAAAAACAAATTCTCTAGGAAGTTAATATGACTCTTAGCTCATCTTTAAAAATATTTCCAAACTATATGATTTTTAATATAAGGAGAAAGCCAAAGTAACCAGTTAAATTAACCTGAAAAATATCATATGGATCTATTGGCCTACATCTCTATATATCTATCATTAAAATCCTAAAGATTATATTTCTCACTAATTGAATCAATATAAAGCAAAAGAAACCTTTGGCTCCTGTTCTCTAACTTTCCCAGCTGCTTCAACTACTTTACAAATCTCTGAAAACTGTATTTCTGGCTCACAGCTGATTAACTCCAATGAAGCTATTCCCTTAAAACCAGATTAGGATGATCCTTTCATCTTACAGTGCCTCGGAATAAATCCAGATAGCTTTGGCTTTCAAACTCATCAACAGTTTACACTAATAGGGACACAGAGAAAATTGTTTTCTTTATTGAAACAGCTGAAGAGGGATGCAAATACCTACTTCCCCTTCTTTAAAAAAAATCCCTCTCATCCAACAACTCCTTCACTCAGTTGCCCCTAAATTCCATTGCAATTAATTGACCCACTCAGTTAACAATGGCTATTGTTCAGCACACAGAGCATATCCTGGAAGATAAAATGAATGAAATCGGCATGGGAACATATGAAAACATGTAATGTTATCCTACTGACCTCAAATGAGAACTAATAATAAGCTATCCAAGTACAAAAAAAGATGAGAAGTATATGACATAAAATTCAAGCTTATAAAGAAGCTATACAGATCATTACTTTGTCATGTTCTATCACTGGTGAGAGGGCATGGCAAATCTCTGGTAAAATATATAAAACATTTTGCAAAGCTCTGTGGTTATTCGGTTTTATTCCTATAATATATATAGAAAAAATTAGTAGTTAGTTAAATGTATAAGTAAGTATAAATGGACCATGGAATGAAATTACAATCATGCTCCACATGACGATGTTTCAGTTAATGACTGACTGCATGTATAGTGGTGTCC
This sequence comes from Theropithecus gelada, assembly GCF_003255815.1. NCBI lineage: Eukaryota > Metazoa > Chordata > Mammalia > Primates > Cercopithecidae > Theropithecus > Theropithecus gelada. The sequence continues at coordinate 17,171,959 of NC_037669.1, read as the reverse complement.
CCATCCTATTATAATGGAGCTTCCCTGTACAGGTATACCATTTCACATTGTGCATATCACATGGTTTAGTGTACCCTTTTTATGTTTAGATACACAAGTACTTACCATTGTGTTACAACTGCCTATAATATTCCAAACAGTAACATGCTACACAAGTTTGCAGCCTACAAGCAAAAAGATATATCATATAGTCCAGATGTGTACCAGCTATACCATCTACGTTACTGTGTAAGTACACTCTATCGTGTTCGCACAATAACAAAATTGCTAACGATAAATTTCTAAAAACATAAGCAATGCATGAATGTATATTATAAACATACATATGAACTCATACAGAAAGAACAGAAAAGCTAATCTTAACCTATTTATTTGAAGGGTGCTATGAACTCTGACAATTTCCCAAGGTTGTATAATTCAAGGTACATTGTAAATTATGTTTTTCAAATTACAGAAAACATATATATATATATGAGTTTGGGGAGATGCTATTAAATAGCTTAAAGTCCATAATAAAATAATAACTAAGTACTAAAAGTTGACTTAAAAACATGAAATACACCTATATCTTTTCTAAAAACTGACATATTTTACTAAATATTAAATATTAAAAATATTTAATATATTTTTATTTTAATAAAATAATATTTTTATATTAATAAAATATAAAATATTAAAATATTAAATAAAAATATATTTTAAAATATAAAAATATTTAATATTAAATATTAAAAATATTAAAAATACTAAATATTAAAAATATTTGAAGTTAAAAGTACCAATGCAAACATAAGATGCATAGAAAAGATGTAATATCAATGGAAATAAAAATAAAACTAAGGCAATTATAAAATAACAACAGGAGAGAAATATCAAAATGAAGTTTTTTTCCTTGTAATCATCAATACGAAAAAGTCTAGAAATAGCCGCAAGACACCAGAAGTTAAGAAATCCTAGTTTTCAAGTTTTCTATAATCATAATGAACAGATAACCAGAATAGTCAAAAGAAATAAAAATGGACATTCTTTTCAGTGGGGTATATAATCAATGACACCTTTAACAGCCCCTTGAACATAATAAATACACAATAAATATTAATAAATAAATAAATGACTACTCTTAAAATATATTGAAGGAAATAATATATTTGCGTTTAAGTAAAATCTTCAAGAAAGTGCTAAACACATCTTAAAAAGTGATATAATAGAAACCAAAGACATGCCCATTGTTTATATGTTTTTTTAATTTCTGTAGATCCTTTCACTATGACGTTCCATAATAGTTCATCAGGAGAGTAGGACAAGTGGTTGAAGTCCTCTTTTATAAATGTCAATTTAGGGGCTCTACTTTTGTCTATTAATATCTCCTTAGAACCCAATTCCCTTCTCCATTACTCTCCACTCCCACTGAAATTCCAGAGAGCATTTATCTGGAAATCAGTGTTTTGCAAACCTAAACCCAATAATCACATCCTTACAGAAACCTGTGTCCTCTCTTCATCCTTCCCCTCTACCCTTGGTCTGGTTTCTCCTATACCTCTAGTGACCAAATTCTGCACTACTTTCCCAAACTCTAGACTTAACTTTCTAGAGAAAAGGTGATCTTAAAAACTCTACCTCTTAACCCAATGGCTGTTCTAAGCCACCTACTATGGGATTCTGCTGCTGCTATGTAGTTCCATTGACCACAATGAGCAACACAGAAAAATATGACAAAAAACAAATGATGTGGTTGAAAATTGTGGACAAAGGTGCAGAGACACAAAGATATTCTAAATAATATACAACAGAGCACAAGGGTACATGACATGTCAGGATATCTGAATCTGCCGTATCTGTAACACGATGAGTTCGCTTGTTGGAAGAGAGTTCAAGATGCTCAACTGGTAAATAAGTGACACAAGAGGATCTTGATGCATTGCAGAGTAGGTGTTAGAGCATGAAGAATAGGGTTCCAAGAGCAAAGAAGCTGAGAACCAGGGAAGACAAAAGCCTGAACTTAGGTGAACTTACCCAAGATGGCTGACACTTGACGCACTTCACATACAGTGTTGGTCTCAGAACAGAGTGGAAATCTGAGACTGCAGGATCTGCAGAAAGAAAAGTAAAAACAAAGAGAGAGAGAGAAGAGAGAGAGAGAGAGAGAGAGAAAGTAGGGGGAATGGAAGTTACCTTGTCTCCTACTTCTCTCTCTTGCAATCTGCTTAGCAATTTATTGATAAAAGAATATGGATAATTCAGTTTTTTAAAACAGGAAAAGAAAAATAAGATATTTAGTAATTTACTAGGCTTCTCACTGATTTCTCAATATTATCTGTACTCAGCAGACTTATCATATTCAGATTTAATAGGTTTAACACAATTTTTGGAGAAAAAGTTGTTGCCATAGTTTTGAGATTTGACATATGAATCCATATACATGAGTACGCATGAGCACAAGCACATACATATACCCGCATTGTTTATGTACTTACAATGTTATTTCCATTTAAAAATCTTAAATTATGAGATTCTTCAAAGTGTAGGTAATCTATGATAAAATTCATTATTCTTATAGCCAACACGTTTACTATAGTTAAAAGATCTACAAATGGTATATTAACACCGATTTCTCTTATATCTGCAGATATTGTCACTCTTGGTGATTCCTAAAATAGTTTTAAAAAAACTCTAATGAGAATAATTAATAGTCTCCATAACTTTCAATCTTTTTCAAGTTACAAGCTTTTCCACAAGTGACAAAACACATGAGATATTTCAGTTCAGAAACATTTATTATTCTAGAACTCAGTGTTATAGAATTGTGAGACATTTAATTTGGTCTAGATAAGATTTATAATTTTAGCTTAATTTCATATAGATTGTCTTTGCATAAACACATAATATTCCACATGATTTTTAAAAATCTGTATTTTCATAATCAGAGGAATTCAGGATGCCAGATGATTAAGCCAAGTGCCATGGAGTGAAAAATTCCATAATAAGACTAATAATTCTGAATATTAAAATTATAAGAACAAAAATAAAAAAGTAACATTTTATATTGTATTAAAAAGAATTTTGAAACAAAATCTATAATTTCAGACCTTTTTTATAGAGAAGAAAGAACTTAAGAACTTGGTTTTTAATAGAACCAAGTCATCACAAAATATCTATAATTTGATGAAATTCTATTTGCAGTAGCAGAAGTATATCCACTGAAGAATGCACTTTGAATTCTAAAGTCAGTTTTCTTTGTTCTTTTAGAAATTTTAAATAACTAGGCACTTAACATTTTAAAGCACACGTAACATGTACTCCTTTCGCATTCTTCGGCAAAAGTCTCATAAATAGTTAATACCAGAAAAGAACACATGGCTACCATTGTTGGTTTTATGGTTTCAGGAATGTATTTGCTTTTCAGTACATACAATGGGTATCAGCATAAACAAGGGTACTAGCTTCAAGGTCCTTTATCAGAGTCGCCCATTTAGAATTTTAATTTGACAGGTGAAATATAGTTTTAATTTATTTGATAGCTAATTCTCTTATTTACCAGAAGCTCATGCATATCATCATCCTGTACATCAAATTTAGAAATATTACCAATGTTAAAATTGTGACAAGTATCTACACATATCTGCTGTACCCTTCGAACAATGTTTTTCAAAGAGAAGTCCATAGACTACCTAAATCAAAAGAATTCATTGTTATTAATGCAGTCTCCTTGAGAATTTTCAATAAAATGAACTTCAACAAAAATGTTTATTGCAAAGAGTTTTCTAAACTATTTCTCTAAAATTGTTTTAAAAAATTATTAAAGTACTATGAAGCTATGATGATAATTTGGGGTAAAAACCTCTTAATGAGCATTTTTAAAGTTTATAAGTAACAGAAACTCAACTGTCCCATAAAAATACAAATAGTCTTGTGACTTTTTTTTTTTTTTTTTTTTTTGAGACGGAGTCTCGCTCTGTCACCCAGGCTGGAGTGTAGTGGCGAGATCTCAGCTCACTGCAAGCTCCGCCTCCCGGGTTCACGCCATTCTCCTGCCTCAGCCTCCCGAGTAGCTGGGACTACAGGCGCCCGCCACCTCGCCCGGCTAGTTTTTTGTATTTTTTGCTAGAGACAGGGTTTCACTGTGTTAGCCAGGATGGTCTCGATCTTCTGACCTCATGATCCGCCCGTCTCAGCCTCCCAAAGTGCTGGGATTACAGGCTTGAGCCACCACGCCCAGCCCTGACATTTAAACTAATATCAACAATCCCACTCCTCATTTTGTTTGTTAACATAAAAATTACACATTTTAAGGGTGATTTTCCAAGAAAACATAACATATGAACCCTGATCTGTAGACAAAATCGCACATAAGAAATTCAAATTACTTCCCAGAGCAGGGCAAGGACAATGACAGCTCTTTCTCCTCAACTCCTACAACTCTTGCCTGGGCCTCTCTGCACCAGCCATTCTGGCTTCCACGTTTTGGTCGCGTACTTGCCATTCATCCGAGCTTGAAGGGCTTTGTACTGGGTTACGCCTCTCCCGAGAACACTCTTCTGCAGATACCCAGATGGCTCCGAATCCATTTTCTTTAGAAGTTTGCTCAATTATCACGTAGACTCCCTCAACTCTGGCACCACTTCAACATAAGTCTGTAACTTTTATATCAGTATTTTATTTATTTGTTTCTTCTTAGTCCTTATCGACATAGTACATTATAATAGTTCATATACGTAATTATTTTCTTGCTCACTCCGCTAACGTGTGAGCACCACAGAGGCAGACTTTTGTACTGTCTATTCACTTTGGAGTCTTCAGTGCTTAAAAATATATCTGCACACTGTAAATACTCAATACATGCCTTGTTGAACAAATTAATCCAATTTGTAGCTGGAATTCTGAAGAATCCAATGCTGTGTGACCTCCAGTAGATCCTGTCAATCAGAGATCCTGGTAGGAAATTAAAAGGAAGAGGAGAAAAGGCACTTTTCCCCTCTTCTGCTTCTGGCTCTGGCAACAGAAACAGAGCTAGTTCAGCAGACTCGGCAGCACAGTGCTTACTGGCTCTGGCTCCAACAACAGGCAATGCAGTAGTAACAACTGAAATGTGGATTCCATCAATAGTCTAGATGAGCACAGGAGGTTCAGTCAGCCTATGGGTTCCAAGGTTCCTGCAGCATCAGGAGGTGTGTGACTCAAGGGTTGCTGAAAAATGGTAAGTCAGTAATTTGAAGACCAGAAGTGACCACAGCAGCATGCCATAATGGGGCTCTGGGGTCACTGCTTTCCCTTTTGCCCCTCCAGCCAAGGAAGTAATAGTAGTTTCCAGTGGTAAGTGATAATTATATGTATTCTCTCCCCCCTTTTACTCCTGTATCATTCTAATACTTTGGAAAAAATTTCATGTTTTAAATGCCTTCTCTTTGAATTAACTAGGATGTTTCTGTTGTCCTGACTAGAGAAGACTGATGATACATTGCTTTAAAATTAATTTTCTGCCAAATATCTGCTCTTTTTAACAAGTGTAACTGCTCTTTATAATATAGCAACTTCATAAGATGTTAAATAATGCCCAGCAGTATCCATCGTCCTCGTCCTTTCCATGACCTTGTCTCACCTTTCCGTTATCTTTCTTATTAGCAACATAACAGGCTGACACTGTAGATTAGTAATAAGTTTTGTGAAATTGGCATAATTACCCCCATCCTCTGCAGTAAGCCAGAATTATATCTTTAAGTTCCTGTGATTTATTTGTAAGCACAATAGTTAAAAAGTACTTTCAGGAAAATATTTAACCTTTCTATTGGTACTATATATCTCACATACTTAATAGATGTTTGACAGAATTGGCACATTAATGCATAACATCAATCATTACAAATAGTTGATAATAACATCATTTCTGTGACTTGATTGAAGGAGAGTAGTGGCAACCTGAAAAATCTTAAGAAACATAATTATACTTGCAGGGTCTTACACAGAAAATGAAGCTGGAATCCTCTTTGTTCTCCGTGGCAACAGTAGTTTTGTTACACATCCCTCTTTCCTTTTTTTACCTAACGACCAACACACCATTCTCAGCCTTTTGGCAACAAAGAAGACTGCTGTTCCTTCATTTTGAATGTTATGCATTATGTAATTTTATTTTTTATCCTATCTTTTATGACAAGAAAGATTTTAATAATTCTTTCCATTTCTGAAAGTTCAAACATTTTCTAAAGAATATCAACTAAAAAAAAAAAAACAAAATAAACAAACAAAAAAAAACCTTTTCCCAGATTTTCCCGTCTTTTCTCAATCCAATCCTGAATCCAATAAGTCATAGATTACCACAGTATAACCAGTTGGAAGGCATTGACAAAATGTATTTCTATGACTGTATGTATATTATACATACATGTATAGTACCAAACATTTTGTAGGTATGGCTGTTTCCAAAATAAGGTTATTTTATACATATACTCCAAAATATATTGTTTTTCATTTATCCATGTTAATTTAAGGTACCCATGGCACAGAGCTTCAAAATCTCTTGGTTAATGAGAGTCTCATAAATTGATAAAAAAACTATTGTATATTACTGAAGGCCCCATTCTCCATGAGTTTTACTCTCTATTAACAGGTTGCCCCCAAAGATCAAATGTCATAATTTATGTAACAGAAATGATATTAGCTCTTTTCTATTCCCAGGAAAATGTGTAGCTAGAACCAACACTGATCACCACTTCCTATCCAGCCATGAAATCAAGTTTAGTTTCAATATGTGGCTTGTTACATTAATGTATTTTAGGTCAAAGATTCAGAATGAGGAAATCCATGGATATTCCAGTTGTTTCCATTTTTCATACAAAACACTGTAGATTTTGCATAATAACTACAAGACTCAGTAACGATGCCATTAATCATTTGTTCTTTCAAATGTTTCCTCCTGTCCTCCTCCTCATAACAAGCAATTCTTTGAAATCAGTCTTTGAAGGGCCATGACTGACAGAGATGAATAGGGTGCTTAATCGCATTGGCACATGCCAGAATCTATTTCTGTGGCAAAAACACTGCCTGTAAATCTTCTTATTCAGTAACATTCTGTAGATAATAAGGGATTTCCAAAATCAAACATCTCTTTCCATGCTTGCTGTCACAGCCATATTCTCTGTTCCTCAAAAGCTCCCTCTGTTTCCTTTAGTATTTCCTTTACAGTTGGCCCTCGCTATCCATGGGTGTCAGAGTATTTTCAACGATATTCGGATGATTTTCAGTACCACTTAATTTTATTTTCAGTAATCCATGCAATTGGGAAAAAAGATATGTATGCAAGAATAATGTTTAATTCATTATATGTGAATTTTAAATTAAAGACAGTAGCTTTTACATTTTCTTCCAAATTACATATGTAGTTTCCTCCCTCTGTGGGATTTCACAAAACAGATAACACCATTTTGCATAGTCATCCCACTGCATTAGTACCTTTCTTCTCATTAGTTAAATGGCTATGAAACATTAACCATGACTAAGAGAAGTCATGTCTGATGATTACTTTATTCTGTGATGAAGCATGTGAGAGAAACAATTATTCAAATTAGCAATAAAAAGATCAGTAGGTTTATAAATAGCTAGTAGGCTCAAGTGTCCACTTTACACCTATTGTCCCAGGGTAATTACTAACAATTTCCATTTCAACCTTAAAAGGAAACAGCCTGGATAATACTTTACTCTCCCATGATTCATAGTACAGAATAAATCAAAGCCTCCCAGTAGGGAGTTTCTGTAAAATCACCAGAAATTCATAGAAAATCATTACATGTTTTCATCACTTCACAAACTTTCCAAGATCTATATAAGGGCTGTTAGAGGTCACATCTAAAGTGTGAATTAAGATTATTTCCTGAAGTTGGAAAAAAAAAAAAGTGTACAGATTTCCAAAATCCCTGTGTTTTTATTCTTCTCTGTGTTACATTTAATAGCACATCCTCAGATTTCACTAAAGACAGCACCTGCCATACAACAGGACTACTGCTTATAAATGAAATACTAAAAAACAGAAGACAAAACAGTTAATTGTTTTACCAATATATAATTATTACATATTCTTTACTAATGCTATGTGTTTAACTCTCCTAAGTTTCCAAATACTTCTTGATGAGAATGAGTTTATTCAGATGTCAGGTGTTAACCTTGAAGAAAGAGACACACACTGATCAAAATTAATGACTTCATATTGAATTAGTCTACATATTTGATTGTCACATGGCTCTGCTATAAATCATAAGTAGAAATTTTATATGATTATAAAAATTAATATGCTGACCTGTAGTAGTTTTTCCCAAAACTTCATGTTCCCCCTAGAACTGGTAAAAAATATATGACTTTATTTTGAAATAAAGTGTTTGCATATGTAATTAAGATAATGAATTAGGGTACTCCCCAAGTCCAATGACTGATGTCCTTATAAGAAGGCTATGTGAAGACACAGATACACACAGGGGGAAGATGGACATGTAAACATGGACAGAATGTAGAGTGATGCACTTATAAACCAAGGGAGGCCAAGGATTACAGGCAAACATTAGAAGCTTCAAAAGGGCAAGGAAAAATTCTTTCCTAAACCTTCAAAGAGAGTTTCGTCTTGCCAATACCTTCGTTTCAGACTCCCGGCCTCTAGAACTGTGAAGCAATAAATTCCTGTTATTTTAAGCCAATCAGTCTGTGATTATTTGTCATGACAGCCCTAGGATACTAATACGTAACAAAATACATATGATATATAATGATTCCTGATTGGGTTATACTTTTAACTAGTCATAATGGGTTACTGAAATTATCTACAAATTATATTTCTTGCATATATACATAAAGATGTATTAATCATACATATTATTTAAGTAATTTATGAATGGGTAAGCACTGAGAATAAAAGAATCTTTTACAATTTTGAATGATAACTCTGACTCCCAGATCAGACAAGTGGTAGCTGGAATAAGGGAATGAGGGCAGGAAGGTAGTGCTGAGGTCGTAAAACTATCCTCCTCCATTGTTTCTTCTATTCACTGTTTTCCCCATTTCAATGAAAATCTATTTCTGATCTGTAGCATGGTTCCTCAAAACAATATTTAAGTCACACTACAAATACTAGAAAGTAATTATACAGGCAGAGTTCACTGCTTTAATATTTTTCAAATAGTTTGGATAATGAGACAACATATGCAAATGTTGCCCTTCATTTCTAGACATTGTCTCAGTTAAGGGTTAACTTTCAACTATGCATCACAGTTTTAATAGGTGTTTTCCTTGTTCAGTAATATTTGTAACAAAAGAGACAACTGCAACAACATTGATTTCTTAAAACCAAAGCAAATATTATAAAATCAATATTTTCTTGTTTCCTTCCTAGGTTTTAAAATCTTTTGTTTTAAGATTTAAAATTATTCAATAAGGGATAAAATATTTTGCCTTGATAACTCTCTGGCACTAAGCAGCAGCATTAGCCAGTTCGCCAGTGAGGACTACTTCATTCCCTTACACTTTCCATAATCAAAGGAAGAAATTGCCAAATTCATATATCCTGATAGGCCAAGATGTGCTGAAAATGTCTGTTACATCATTCACATTGTCAATCAACATTCTCAGATATTTATGAATTCTGCAATGCATCTAGAAAAAAAAATTTACATAAAGAAAGTCACTAAATTGCCCTTTAATTTTAGTTAGCACCTCTCCCTCTTTATTTTGCTGTTCTCTCTATATATGTAGCTGCATTCGACTTTCTGTTTATACTTGTTAACATCTGCTCCGGGACAAATGACACATTTAGTTTTATACAGAAGGAAGAGGCTGCAAAAGAGCATATTTTGAGGACATTTTGATGCAGACTGCATTTCTAAACAGAGAGTGAGTCTCTGAACAGACGACTCGGCCTAGGAATGAGAATACATAAAGATACATTTATGATTCAATAACATCCTCTCTTCTTCCTAAATGTAAACCTGAAAAGCCAGAAGAAAAGTATAGCTTGCTTCCTGACTTTATCCAGTATGGTCAGGTGCTAGCACCTACCAAGATCTGCTTGCAAATAAATAAGAAAATGGGTTATACTTGTCATAAGAAGAAATTTGGTTTGCTAATAGACACATGGCAAGATCACTATATAGCATGAGGAACCTTGATAAACAGTATGTGTGTGTGTGTATACATATACACAGATATATAGATATATATGTGCATATGTGTCTACCTGAAGAGAGCTATAAAACACATAAAATGAAAAGATAATTAGAATGAAATTCCAATTGAGGTTTGTAGAAACACTTTGTTAAAAGATGCATTAACATTTATAGAGTCCTTAACAGGAAATTATAATAAAATATATTTCTAAAGATCATACTATTTTTATTACAATAATGCTAAACTATATTTTCATAATAATTTTTCCTGAAATACTATAATAATATTTAGGAAAATAGCTGTTTTAATTTTGTGGTAACTTTTTTAAGGACTAAGGACAGAAGTTTCTAAAAATTTAAACAGATGGTTTACACTATTCAACTTGAATGGATAAATGAAAAATTTGAAAAATGTAACAGGCATATAAAAGGCCCTCTATCCAACAGGTAAGTGAAGAGTCTTCCTTTTGTTATGCTGAATTTCCCATTAAGGTGATGTCGTAATTCCTTGCTTTGATGGCCCCTCTTTCCCAAGATAGGAAAATGAGAAAAAGTAGTAGAACTCAAAAATCAAAATTACCTAGCCAGGATAAAAACAACAAAAGAACTCCTTAGAAGAAAAGCAACACCAATGCAATGTGATGGAGACCTGATGCCACAGGCTTGCTGAGACTTGTAGCTGGTAGTTTTAACTCTTACAGCAGGGCAAAGTACTAAAAATCATTAATGTGAGACTGAAGACAGGGACCAGGCTTACTGCTTGAATCCAGACTTTTTACACCATTTCACTGCCCACTTTAACAGATGAAATGAAGCTAAAAAACAAGTAAACAAAGAAGGGTGCTGTGCAGTCTGCAAACTTAGTTTGGCAATAAGGAATCAAACAGGCTGAAGAAATCCAGGTGAGGGAAGTAAGCAGATAAAACTAACATCAGAAACAGAAAGTAAGCATAAATGAAAATAACATTCCTATCTAGTCTAAAAGGGTTCACAAGTGTATTTAAGATGTTAATGATATAAATGAATGGAAAACCTCATTTATAAAAAGACTAAAAATAAAGGTGGGGGAACAGAGTGAAATGAGGCAAAAAGGAGAGAATAGCAAAAAATAATAGAAATGTATATATACTGTCATGCATTGCTTAACAACAGGGATACGTTCTGAGAAATGCATTGACAGGTGATTTCATCATTATGCAAACATCATAGAGTACACTTACACAAACCTGGATGGTAAAGCCTACTTCACACATAGGTTACATGGTACAGTTTATTGCACCTAGGCTACAAACAGGTACATGGTCTTACTGTAAGATAAGATCATAATGAATTAGGTGACTCCTCAAATTCAGTGATTGGTGTCCCTAAAAGAAGGCTGTGTGAAGACACAGATATACACAGAGGAAAGATGGACACGTAGAGATGGCAGATCGAAGTAGAGATAAACCAAGGGATGCCCAGGATTACAGGCAAACAGTAGAAGCTTTAATACTTTAGGCTATTGTAACACAATGGTAAATATTTTTGTACCTAAACATAGAAACTGTACAACAACAACAAAAAACAGTAGAAAAGATAAAAAATGGGACACCTGTATAGGTCACTTACCATGAAGGGAGCTTGCATAGCTGGAAGTTGCTCTGAGTGAGTCAGTGACTGAGTGGTGAGTGAATGTGAAGGCCTAGGACATTCGTGGAAGGTACCGTAGACTTCATAACTTTGTACACTTAGGCTCTACTAAATTTATTTAAATTTTTTTCTTCCTTCAATAATAAATTAACTTTAGCTCACTGTAATGTTTTTAATTTACAAACTTTTAATTTTTAAACTGTTGGCTCTCATTATAAAAATACTACTTTAAAACACAAACATGGTACAGCTGTTCAAAAATACTTCTTTCTTTATGTCTTTATTCTAAAACCTTTATTTATTTATTTATTTATTTTTACTTTTTAATTTTTTGTGAAGAACTAAGAAAAAAAACAAGATTAGCTTAGGTCTGCACAGATTCAGGATCATCAATATCACTGTCTTCCACCTCCTTATCCTGTTACACTGAAAGGTCTTCGAGGGCAAAAGCAGGCATGGAGTTGACATTTATATATTTTATACCAATGCCTTCTAGAATACTTTCTGAAGAACCTGCCTGAGGCTCTTCCAGAGAAGGTGTCGCACTTTTCAAAATTTTCCATGGTGGTTTACTTGGTTTGTTTCTTCCATTCATCATAGATTTGCTTGTAGATAGATAATACACCATGAACATTCTCCTCTATTAATGAAAACCTTTTGGTGTTGGGGTCCATGTTTTCAAATTTTTAGGAAGCTTGTTGAGGTTTGCAAAAGCTTCTACTAAACACTTGTGAATTTTCTGGGGGTTCTTCTTTTTCTTTTCCTGCACCTTCCTTTACTTTTGTTTCTTATTCATCTATGCATTCCTATTCCACTCATCCTTAAGCAATTTCTCAGGAACCACCTATAAGAGGTCCTCAGTGTCATCCTCATCCACGTCCACATTAAAGTTGTTTGCCATCTCAACCACAACCTTGTTGATTTTTGCATCATCTACATTCTCAGTATGTCTTTTCAAATCACGGACAAACTCTTGAGTGTCTTCCTCCCTGTGCCATTCATACATGGTTGTAGCAACAGCATGAACAAAGATCTTCCTCAAATTGCAGGCCTTAAAAGCTGCTATAATCCATGATCCATTGGATCAAAAAGCTGTTTGGAGGGAGACACTTGATTTTGTTATTGAAATGAAGATCACCAGTGAAAGGAGGATATGCTGGAGCATTATCAATAACAAGCACAAAATTTAAAAGTATGTTATTCTTCAAACAGTACCTCTCCATTTCGCTGGCATAGCAGCAACTCAGAAGAGCATCTTCAAAGAGAAGATGGTCATCCATGACTTCTTACTGTTCCTGTAACACATTGGCGGTGTTTTCTTACTGACACATTGAAGACCCTGAGGTGTTTTCTGTGCCAGATCACAAATGAATTCAATTTGTAGCCTATAACACTGACCATAAGCAAGACTGTTGTTCTGTCTTTAACAGTCTTGAAACTTAGCATCGACTTGACCTCATTTTGGATGAAAGTCCTTCCAGGCATCTATTTCCAGAATAGAGAGGTTTCATCCACATTTGAGATTTTCTATGACAAGTAATTTTCCTCCACAATCTGCTTTATCTAGAGTTTCTAAAAATTCTTCAGCTGTCTTCACATCAGCATTCACAGACTTACCATTCACTTTTACATCATGCAATGAAAAACAATTCTTGAATCATTTAAACAACCCAAAGCTGGCAGTAAATTCAGCATCATAAACGGGTCAAGCCTTTGCTTTCAACAAAGCAAACAACCTTCTTGCTTTAGTCATAACTGTCATGGTGCTGAGAAGGCTAGACTTCTGTGTCTGGTCTTCATGCTAGATCACTGCAAGTTTCTCCATATCTGATACAGGCCCTTCTCCAATTTTTGTTAGTTTTGTTGCTTTCAATGAGCAGATACTTTAACAAAACCCAAACGTCACATGTCCTCACTCATAGGTGGGAATTGAACAATGAGATCACTTGGACACAGGAAGGGGAACATCACACACCAGGGCCTGTTGTGGGGTGGGGGTAGAGGGGAGGGATAGCATTAGGAGATATACCTAACGTAAATGATGAGTTAATGGGTGCAGCACACTAACATGGTACATGTATACATGTGTAACAAACCTGCACATTGTGCACATGTACCCTAGAACATAAAGTATAAAAAAAAACAATTCCTATCACTTTGTTCTTGTCATTCAAGATCATAGCTATGGTGGAATGAGACATGCCTGACTGATGGGCAATAATCATCATTAATTTCTCACCTAAACCATCCTTAATCACTTTTGATTTTGTTTACAGGTTGGTCATTCCACATGTCCTCTTACTGAGAATATTATCTTTGGATTTTGTATGGTTAGGGGTCATAATGAACAAGACAACACAAAATTAAATCGATATGAGAGAAAATGATGTAATCAAGAGACACAATAAACATGAGATGCAAGGCATCTGCCCACATAACATGATACACTGTTTTACAGTAAACTTTTTTTATAAGTAGAAATACTGATGAAAAATAATGATGAAAAGTGTAGTATAGTAAATAAATAAACGAGTAACACAGTCATCTATAATGTTCAAGTATTATGTACTGTACATAATATGTGCTACACTTTTACATGACTAGCAGCGCAGTAGGTTTGTTTACATCAGCATCCCCACAAATACAGGAGTGATGCATCGTGCTATGACATTATAACAGCTACAACATCATAGGCAAGAGGAATTTTTCAGCTCAATTATAATCTTATAGGACCATCATCACATACATGTGGTTTTGTGGCACATGACTTACAAACACACATACATACGAACACACACATATATATAAGTTGGAATCAGGTTAGGCTAAACACTAGACTAGATAAAAAGTGATTAATAAATTGGAATATACATTGACATATGTTACTGATAATTTATCCTGATTTACCTACAAGAAACAAAATAATTAAAAATTATGAAGGACTTGTTAAGAAATTCAGGGAACAGGGTGACAGGTTTCAAACTTTATCTCATCCCATGAGAGATTGGAATATATGAGCAGAAAATATTTATGACTTTTCTTGAAGGGAAAAAAAAGCAACCACCAAGAAAACCTCATGAGTTCTAAAATTATTTTATTTATTTTTAAAAATTTTTTATTATACTTTAAGTTCTAGGGTACATGTGCACAACGTGCAGGTTTGTTACATATGTATACATGTGCCATGTTGGTGTGCTGCCCCACTAACTCGTTATTTACATTAGGTATATCTCCTAATGCTATCCCTCCCCACTTCCCCACCCCACAACAGGCCCTGGTGTGTGATGTTCCCCTTCCTGTGTCCAAGTGTTCTCACTGTTCAATTCCCACCTATGAGGGAGAACATGTGGTGTCTGGTTTCCTGTTTTTGCAATAGTTTGCTGAGAATGATGGCTTCCAGCTGCATCCATGTCCCTACAAAGGACATGAACTCATCCTTTTTAATGGCTGCATAGTATTCCATGGTGTATATGTGCCACATTTTCTTAATCCAGTCTGTCATTGATGGACAGTTGGGTTGGTTCCAAGTCTTTGCTATTGTGAATAGTGCTGCAATAAACATACGTTTGCATGTGTCTTTATAGCAGCATGATTTATAATCCTTTGGGTATATACCCAGTAATGGGATGGCTGGGTCAAATGGCATTTCTAGTTCTAGATCCTTGAGGAATCGCCACACTGTCTTCCAGAATAGTTGAACTAGTTTACAGTCCCACCAACAGTGTAAAAGTGTTCCTATTTCTCCACATCCTCTCCAGCACCTGTTGTTTCCTGACTTTTTAATGATCGTCATTTTAACTGGTGTGAGATGGTATCTCATTGTGGTTTGGATTTGCATTTCTCTGATGGCCAGTGATGATGAGCATTTTTTCATGTGTCTGTTGGCTGCATAAATGTATTCTTTTGAGAAATGTTTGTTCATATCCTTTGCCCACTTTTTGATGGGGTTGTTTTTTTCTTGCAAATTTGTTTGAGATCTTTGTAGATTCTGGATATTAGCCCTTTGTCAGATGAGTGCATTGCAAAATTTTCTCCCATTCTGTAGGTTGCCTGTTCACTCTGATGGTAGTTTCTTTTGCTGTGCAGAAGTTCTTTAGTTTAATTAGATCTCATTTGTCAATTTTGGCTTTTGTTGTCATTGCTTTTGGTGTTTTAGATATCCTTGCCCATGCCTATGTCCTGAATGGTATTGCCTAGGTTTTCTTCTAGGGTTTTTATGGTTTTAGGTGTAACATTTAAGTCTCGAATCCATCTTGAATTAATTTTTGTGTAAGGAAGGGATCCAGTTTCAGCTTTCTACATATGGCTAGCCAGTTTTCCCAGCACCATTTATTAAATAGGGAATCCTTTCCCCATTTCTTGTTTTTGTCAAGTTTGTCAAAGATGGTTGTAGATGTGTGGTATTATTTCTGAGGACTCTGTTCTGTTCCATTGGTCTATATTTCTGTTTCGGTACCAGTACCATTCTGTTTTGGTTACTGTAGCCTTGTAGTATAGTTTGAAGTCAGGTAGCGTGATGCCTCCAGCTTTGTTCTTTGGGCTTAAGATTGTCTTGGCAATACGGGTTCTTTTTTGGTTCCATATGAACTTTAAAGTAGTTTTTTTTCCAATTCTGTGAAGAAAGTCATTGGTAGCTTGATGGAGACGGCATTGAATCTATAAATTATCTTGAGCAATATGGCCATTTTCATGATATTGATTTTTCCTATCCATGAGCATGGAATGTTCTTCCATTTGTTTGTGTCTTCTTTTATTTTGCTGCGCAGTGGTTTGTAGTTCTCCTTGAAGAGGTCCTTCACATCCCTTGTAAATTGGATTCCTAGGTATTTTATTCTTTTTGAAGCAATTGTGAATGGGAGTTCACTCATGATTTGGCTTTTTGTTTGTCTGTTATTGGTGTACAAGAATGCTTGTGATTTTTGCCCACTGATTTTGTATCCTGAGACTTTGCTGAAGTTGCTTACCGGCTTAAGGAGATTTTGGGCTGAGACGATGGGGTTTTCCAAATGTACAATCATGTCATCTGCAAACAGGGACAATTAGACTTCCTCTTTTCCTAATTGAATACCCTTTATTTCTTTCTCCTGCCTGATTGACCTGGCCAGAACTTCCAACACTATGTTGAATAAGAGTGATGAGAGAGGGAATGGCTGTAAAATTAAAAGTAGATTCTGAGATTTGGGGAGTCATTACACAGACAATAATACTCACCAATTATTCCTTGAATTTCCCTCCATATCTGACTCCCAATGATATCACTAGTTCTGGTCAATGCAACAATAAAAAGTGATCTTTTGGCTAGGTGCAGTGATTCACGTCTGTAATCCCAGCACTTTGGGGGCTGAGGCAGGTGGATCACTTGAAGTCATGAGTTTGAGACCAGCCTGGCCAACATGGCAAAACCCTATCTCTACAAAAAGTACAAAACAATTATTCAGGAGTCGTGGTGGACACCTGTAGTCCCAGCTACTCGGGAGGCTGAGGCAGGAGGATCACTTGAACCCAGGAGGCAGAGGTTGCAGTGAGCCGAGATCATACCACTGTACTCCAGCCTGGGTGACAGAGCAAGACTCTGTCTCAAAACAAAGAAGCAAACAAAAAAACAAGTAATGTTTCATCTTTGGGCACAAGCACAGAGAGATGTGTGTGTATTCTCTGCCTCCTATGATGTGGTATCTCTCTATATGAAGTCAATGGCTGTAGTTTCTCAAGTCAAACATGAAACTGACCAAAGCCTACCAAACTTTTGAAGAAAATGTTATTTCCAAATCTATCATATATCTGCAATGAGCAAGTCCTTCCAACTCTACAGCTGTCTATAGGCAATGTAACCTGTTCAACTCACAATAACAACTCTCCAAGGACCATTTCAGCTGTGGTTATGGATGAGAAAAATGATGTTTCAAGAGCATAACCAGAAGACACAGACACAATTCAAAAGGGAGTTTCTCCCAGGGAACAGAATAAAGTGTATGGCTAAATGTACAGATCAACAAATTTTTCTCAAATGGAGCAGACCCATGTAGCTATCATCTATATCAAAACAGCATATTACCAGCATTTGTTTTTATTTTTATTTTTATTTTTATTTTTTGAGACAAAGTTTCACTCTCGTCGCCCAGGCTGGAGTGCAGCGGCATGATCTTGGCTCACTGCAACCTCTGCCTCCCAGGTTCAAGCAATTCTCTTGCCTCAGCCTCCCAAGTAGCTGGGATTACAGGCGCCCGCCAACACACCTGGCTAATTTTTGTATTTTTAGTAGAGACAGGGTTTCACCATGTTGAAGGCTAGTCTCCAACTCCTGACCTCATGTGATCTGCCCATCTCAGCCTCCCAAAGTGCTTTAAACAGCATTTTAAAAGCCTGATTTCTGGGCCCTTCCAGTTACCTCTATCACAATAGCTCTAAGATTACAGATAATTGTGCCTGTTTTGAATTTTACATACATGGAATCACACAGTATGTGCTCTTTGGTTTCCAGTTTCTTTTGTTCAACAATATTTGTGGCATTCATCTACAGTGCTGTATAAAAACAGAATTTTTTTCAGTTTTTTTGCTTTAAAGTATTTTTATGTCTAGACAACCATTTACTTATATATTTTACTGCTGATTGGCAGTTATGTCCATGTTTCTTTGTAAAGATGTGTACACATTTCTACTGTGCATATATCTAGAGGTATGATAGCTAGGTTGTAGGGAATGTTTGTCTGTTTGTTTCTTTCTTTGAGATGGAGTCTCTTTCACTCTGTTGCCCAGGCTGGAGTGCAGTGACACAAGTTCTCAGCTCACTGCAACCTCCACATACCAGGAATAAGCAATTCTCCTGCCTCAACCTCTCAAGTAGCGGGATTACAGGGATGTGCTACCATGCCTGTCTGATTTTTTGTATTTTTAGTAGAGACAGGGTTTCACCATGTTAGCCAGGCTGGCCTTGCACTACTGACCTCAAGTGATCCACCTGTCTTGGCGTCCCAAAGTGCTGGGATTACAGGCATGAGCCACCACATCTGACTGGGAATGTGTGTATAAAGATTTAATAGATATTGCCAAATAGTTTCCCAAAGTAGTTATACCAATTTTCACACTCATTAGTGGTGTATGAGAACTCTACTTGCTCCATATCCTCTTTGAAAATTAACATTTTCTTTTGTTTTCAGTTTAGCCATTTTTTATGTGCATATTGAAAATTCATTCTGTTCTGAATATTATTCCAATATACTTGTAATAACAATTTTTGAACCAAAAAAAGAATAAAGAATTTTACAATGACAATCTTAAATGTTCCACATAAATATTATATGTACCACATAAATATTATACTATTCTACTATACATTTTTAAATCACATATCTATCAATCCTTCTAATCTTCAAGTTTTACTTTTAGTGCATTTTAAAGATGAAGCTCCTTTTCATATGTCTATTGACTATTTGGCCATTCTCACTTCTCAAATACTCACATAAGACTTTGGGTCAATTTTTTCTATTGTGTCATCTTCATCTGTCTTCTTGTTGGTTTGTGGGAGTTATTTATATATTCTGAATATAAATCCTTTTTAAAATAACTGTACTGCAAATATAGTCTTCCAATCTGTCTGTTGCCTTTTGCCATTCTTACTGGTTTCTTTTAATGAATAAAAACCTTTAGTATAAATATAGTTCAATATGTAATATTGTTTATATTTTTATGTTTTTTTTTCTTTTGGGGGTTCTGTTTAATAAGTACCATTCAAAACTCATGAAATTTTTTTAGCTTTGTAATTGCATCTTTCACATTTACAGCTCTAGTTCATTTGGCATTGACTATTATGTATAAGGCATAAGAGGTCAAGATACATATGTATTCCAATGTGGATATCCTACAGGCCCCAGATTCATTTACTGAAAAATATTTTTCTCATATTATTGCAATATCATTTTGTAAATGAGGTCACCTAATAAATGGTGGGTCTGTTTTTACATTTTCTAGTATTTCCTACTAGTAAATTTGTCTGTCCTTGCACCAATATTGTACTGCAGTATACACTACTGCATTATAGTAAGTTTTTGTATTCTATGGTGTAAATGCCTCAGTATCCTTCTTTCAGATTTCCTTGGCTATTCTTTGAATTCGCATAAAATTTTGGAAGCGACTGATATTGTTTGCCTCTGAGTCCTCACCCAAATCCCATCTTGAATTATACTCCCATCATTCCTACATGTTGTGGGAGGGAACCTGGTGGGAGACAATTGAATCATGGGAGTGGTTTCCCCCGTACTGTTCTCATGGTAGTGAATAAGTCTCACAAGATCTGATGGTTTTATAAGGGGTTTCTGCTTTGGTTTTTCCCTCATTGTCTTTTGCCACCACCATGTAAGAAGTGTCTTTCACCTTCCACCATGATTGTGAGGCCTCCTAAGCCACATGGAACTGTGACTCCAATAAACCTCTTTTTCTTCCCAGTCTCGGATATGTCTTTATCAGCAGTGGGAAAATGGACTAATACAGTAAATTGGTACCTGTAGAGTGGGGTGCTGCTGAAGAGATACCCGAACATGTGGAAGCAACTTTGGAACTGGGTAACATGCATAGGTTGGAACAGTTTGGAGGGTTCAGAGGATAGGAAAATGTGGGAAACTTTGGAACTTCCTAGAGACTTGTTGAAAGGCTTTGTCCAAAATGCTGATAGCGACATGGGCAATAAAGTCCAGACTGAGGTGGTCTCAGATGGAAATGAAGAACTTGTTGGCAACTATACCAAAGGTGATTCTTGTTATGTTTTAGCAAAGAGATTGACTGCATTTTGCCCCTGCCGTAGAGATTTGTGGAACTTTGAACATGAGAGAGATGATTTAGGATATCTGGAGGAAGAAATTTCCAAGCAGCAAAGCATTCAATATGCAACTTGGGTGCTGTTAAAGGCATTCAGTTTTATATGGGAAACAGAACATGAAAGTTCAAAAATTTTTTAGCATGACAATGTGATAGAAAAGAAAATACCATTTTCTGAGGAGAAATCCAAGCCAGCTGTAGAAATTTGCATATGTAACAAGGAGCCGAATATTAATGCCCAAGTCAACAGGGAAAATGTCTTCAGACTATGTCAGAGGTCTTTACGGCAGCTCATCCTATCACAGACCAGAGGCCTAGAAGGAAAAAATGGTTTCCTGGGCCAGGCCCAGGGTCCCTGTGCTGTGTGCAGCCTAGGGACCTGGTGCCCTGCGTCCCAGCCACTCCAGGAATGGCTGAAAGAGGCCAACCTAGAGCTCAGGCAGTGGCTTCAGAGGATGCAAGCCCCAAGCCTTGGCAGCTTCCACGTGGTGTTGAGCCTGCCAATGCACAGAAGTCAAGAATTCGGGTTTGGCCAGCAACCCCAAGAGGACCCACAGACCCTCTGAAGGAAGCAGATTGCTCCTCCAGGACCCAAGTGACCCAACTGTGGAAGTGGAAAAGTGAGACTCTCCTCTCCCGAACATACACCCCAACTGGTGAAGCTGAAGGTCTGTTTGCGGGAGAAGTTTCTGACTTTATCTGGAGCTGAGTCAATTTGGAGAGCGGAATGACATACAGTGGTAGAGGAAGCAGCAGAAAGGCCCTGTGAGCTCACTGGGCCCCCGAGCAGGCCAATCCTGCCTGGCACCATAGGGATTCGATGGGAGAGGAGCTGGGGGTAAAATTCCACAGGGAGAAGGAAATCGCTAGCTGAACTTTCTAGCAATCTGAATGCAGTGAGAAGCCTCCTGGCCAGAACTTGGGGGAGGGTGCAAATCCAGTGTGCAGACTCCACAGGTGGGGGAAGAGTCAAACCCTTTTCTTTCACAGTGGGAGGTAGGTAGCCTGGGGCAGGTTTTCAAGCCTACATCACTCTCTGCCTAGAAACAGACTGGGAGCTGTTGTGGGGGCACAGTGGGAGTGAGACTGGGGCCCTTTGATTTGTGTGGGAGCTGGGTGAGGCTTGTGACTGCTGGCTTTTCCCCACTTCCCTGACAACCTGCGTGACTCAGCAGAGGCAGCCATAATCCTCGGCTATTCTTTGAATTCGCATAAAATTTTGGAAGCGACTGATATTGTTTGCCTGGCTAAACAACTAAACAACTCCAGGGACCTGGGAATCTCACTCCCATCCCCAACAGCAGTTGCAGCAAGACCCACCCAAGGAGAGTCTGAGCTCAATATACCTAGCCCCACCCCCACCAGATGGTCCTTCCCTACCTACCCTGGTAGCAGAAGACAAAGAGCATATAATCTTGGGAGTTCTAGGGCCCTGCCCACCCCTGGTTCCTCCCCATACCACCACAGCTGGTGCTCTCTGGAGAGCATAACCTCCTGTCAGGAGGACAACCAGCACAAAAATAGAACATTAAACCACCAAAGCTAAGAACCTTCACAGAGTCCCATTGCACCTGCCTTCCACAGCCACCTCCACTGGAACAGGCACTGGTATCCACAGCTGAGAGACCTATCAGTGGTTCACATCACAGGACCCTGTACCAGCAACACCATTACCAGCCTGAAGCCGGGTAGAGTCACTGGGTGGCTAGACCCAGAAGACAGCAACAATCACTGCAGATCAGCTCATAGGAAACCACATCCATAGAAAAGGGGGAGAGTACTACATCAAGGGAACACCCCACAGGACAAAATAATCTGAACAACAGCCTTCAGCCCTAGACCCTCCCTCTGACGGAGCCTACCCAAATGAGAAGGAACCAGAAAACCAACCTTAGTAATATGAAAAAAACAAGGCTCTTTGACACCCCCACCAAAATCACACTAGTTCAGCAGCAAGGGATCCAAACCAAGAAGAAATCCCTGATTTACCTGAAAAAGAATTCAGGAGGTTAGTCATTAAACTAATCCGAGAGGGACCACAGAAAGGCAAACCTCAATGCAATGAAATCCAAAATATGATACAAGAAGTTAAGGGAGAAATATTCAAGGAAATAGATAGCTTAAAGAAAAAACAAAAATTCAGGAAACTTTGGACACACTTTTAGAAATGCAAAATGCTCTGGAAAGTCTCAGCAATAGAACTGGACAAGTAGAAGAAAAAGAAATTCAGCGCTTGTAGAGAAGATCATCAAACTAATCCAATCCAACAAAGACAAAGAAAAGAGAAGAAGAAAGTATGAACAAACCCTCCAAGAAGTCTGAGATTTTGTTAAATGACCAAACCTAAGAAAAATTGGTGTTCCCGAGGAAGAAGAGAATTCTAAAAGCTTGGAAAACATATTTGGGGGAATAATCAAAGAACACTTCCCCGGCCTTGCTAGAGATATAGACATCCATATACAAGAAGCACAAAGAACACCCAGGAAATTCACTGCAAAAAGATCTTCACCTAGGCACACTATTATCAGGTTATCCAAAGTTAAGATGAAGGAAAGAATCTTAAGAGCTAGGAGCTGGGCATGGTGGCTCACACCTGTAATCCCAGCACACTGGGAGGCCAAGGTGGGTGGATCACAAGGTCAGGAGATCGAGACCATTCTGGCTAACACAGTGAAACTCCATCTCTACTAAAAATACAAAAAATTAGCCCAGTGTGATGGCAGGCACCTATAGTCCCAGCTACTGAGGGAGGCTGATGCAGGAGAATGGCGTGAACCTGGGAGGCGAAGCTTGCAGTGAGCCGAGATCACGCCACTGTACTCCAGCCTGGTCAAAAGAGCAAGACTCCGTCAAAAATAAATAAATAAATAAAAATAAAAATAAAGCTACAAGACAGAAGCACCAGGAAACCTAGAAAGGAAACCCTATCAGATTTAACAGCAGATTTCTCAGCAGAAACCCTACAAGCTAGAAGGGACTGGGACTATCTTCAGCAACCTCGAACATAACAATTATCAGCCAAGAATTTTGTATCCAGCAAAAGTAAGCATCATATATGAGGAAAAGATACAATCTTTTTCAAACAAACAAATGCTGAAAGAACTCACTATTAACAAGCCACCACTACAAGAACTGGTAAAAAGAGCTCTAAATCTTGAAACAAATCCTGAAAACACATCAAAACAGAACGTCTTTAAAGCACAAATCACACAGGACCTATAAAACAAAAATACAAGTTAAAAAGCCAAAACAAATAAACAAAAAAAAAAGTGCACAGGCAACAAAGAGCATGCTGAATGCAAGAGATCCTCACATCTCAATATTAACATGGAATGTAAATGGCCTAAATGCTCCATTTATAAGATACAGAACCGCAGAACGAATAAGAACTCACCAACCAACTATCTGCTGCCTGCCAGAGACTCACCTAGCAAATAAGAACTCACAGAAACTTAAAGTATAAGGAGTGGAAGAAGGTATTTCATACAAATGGACACCAGAGGCGAGCAAGGGTAGGTATTTTTGTATCAGACAAAACAAACTTTAAAGCAACAGCAGTTAAAAGAGACAAAGAGGGACATTATATAATGGTAAAAGGCCTTGTCCAATAGGAAAATATCACAATCTTAAACATATATGCACCTAACACTAGAGCTCCCAAATGTATAAAACAATTACTAATAGACCTAAGAAATGAGATGGCAACACAATACTAGTGGGAGATTTCAATACTCCATTGACACTGCTAGACAGGTCATCAAAACAGAAAGTCAACAAAGAAACAATGGACTGAAACTATGCTTTGGAACAAATGGATTTAGCAGATACACACAGAACATTTCATCCAACAGCTGTAGAATACACATTCTATTCAACAGCATATGGAACTTCCTCCAAGACAGACAATATGACAGGTCATAAAACGAGCCTCAATAAATTTAAGAAAATTGAAATTATATCAAGCACTTTCTCAAGCCACAGTGGAACAAAACTGGAAATCAACTCCAAAAGGAACCATCAAAAACATGCAAATACACAGAAATTAAACAACCCGCTCCTGAATGATTATTGGGTCAAAAAAGAAATCAAGGTGGAAATTTAAAAATTCTTCAAACTGAACAACAATAATGACACAACCTATCAAAACCTCTGGGATACAGCAAGGTGGTGCTAAGAGGAAAGTTCATAGCCCTAAATGCCCACATCAAAAAGACCGAAACAACACAAACTGACACTCCAAGGTCACAGCTCTAGGAACTAGAGAAACAAGAACAAACCAAACCCAAACCCAGCAGAAAAAGTGAAATAACAAAGATCAGAGCAGAACTAAACGAAATTGAAATTTAAAAAATTACAAAAGATAAATGAAACAAAAAGCTGGTTCTTTGTAAAGATAAATAAAATTGATAGAGCATTGGCAAGATTAGCCAAGAAAAGGAGAAAAAGTCCAAATAACCTCACTAATAAATGAAACAGGAGATATTACAACTGACACCACAGAAATACAAAAGATCATTCAAGGCTATTACGAACACCATTATACACATAAACTAGAAAACGTAGAAGAGATGGATAAATTCCTGGAAAAATACAACCCTCCTCCAAGGTGGGTGGATCGCAAAGTCAGGAGATCGAGACCATCCTGGCTAACATGGTGAAGCCCCATCTCTACTAAAAATACGAAAAATTAGCTAGGTGTGGTGGTGGGTGCCTGTAGTCCCAGCTACTCGGGAGGCTGAGGCAGGAGAATGGCATGAACCTCGGAGGCGGAGCTTGCAGTGAGCCAAGACCGTACCACTGCACTCCAGCCTGGATGACAGAGCGAGACTCCGTCTCAAAAAAAAAAAAAAAAAAAAATACAGTGCTCCTAGCTTAAATCAGGAAGAATTAGATACCGTGAACAGACCAATAATGAGCAGTGACATTGAAATGGTAATTTAAAAAATACCAACAAAAAAAAAGTCCAGGACAAAAGGAATTTACAGCAGAACTCCACCAGACATTCAAAGAAGAATTGGTACCAATCCTTTTGACACTATCTTTGACAAGATAGAGAGAGAAGCAACCCTCCCTAATTCATTCTATGAAGCCAGCATCACCCTAATACCAAAACCAGGAAAGGACAAAACCAAAAAAGAAAACTACAGACTGATATCCTTCATGAACATAGATGCTAAAATCCTTAACAAACTACTAGCCAACCAAATCCAACAACATATCAAAAAGATAATCCACCATGATCATGTGGGTTTCATACCAGGGGTGGAAGGATGGTTTAATGTACACAAGTCAATAAATGTGATACACCACATAAACAGAATTAAAAACAAAAATCACATGATCATTTCAATAGAAGCAGACAAAGCATTAGATAAAATCCAGCATCCCTTTATCATAAAACTTTCAGCAAAATTGGCACACATGCGACACACCTTAACATAATAAAAGCCATCTATGACAAACTCACAGCCAACATAATACTGAATGGGGAAAAGTTAAAAGCATTCCCTCTGAGAACTGGAACAAGATAAGGATGCCCACTCTCACCACTCCTCTTCAACATAGTACTGGAACTCCTAGCCACAGCAATCAGACAAGAAGGAAGGAATAAACGGCATCCAAATCGGTAAAGAAGTGAAACTGTCACTGTTTGCTGACGGTATGATCATTTACCTTGAAAACCCTAAGGACTCCTCCAGAAAGCTCCAAGAACTGATAAAATAATTCAGCAAAGTTTCTGGATAAAAGATTAATGTACACAAACCAGTAGCTCTTCCACACACCAACAGAACTAAACAGAGAATCAAATCAAGAACTCCAATCTTTGTACATTAGCTGCAAAAAATAATAATAATAAAATTCTCAGGAATATACCTAACCAAGGAGTCAAAAGACCTCTACAAGGAAAGCTATAAAAGGATGTTGAAAAACATCACAGATGACACAAACAAATGGAAACATATCCCATGCTCATGGATGGATAGAATCAATATTATGAAAATGACCATGTTGCCAAAAGCAATCTACAAATTCAATGCAATCCCCATCAAAATACCACCACCATTCCTCAAAAAGTTAGAAAAAAAAATTCTAAAATTCATATGGAACCAAAAAAGAGCCCACATAGCCAAAGCAAGACTAAGCAAAAAGAGCAAATCTAGAGGCATCACACTACCTAATTTCAAACTATACTGTAAGGCCACAGTCACCAAAACAGCATGGTACTGGCACAAAAATAGGCACACAGACCAATGGAACAGAATAGAGAACCCAGAAATAAACCCAAATACTTAAAGCCAACTGATCTTTGAAAAGCAAACAAAAACCTAAAGTGGGGAAAGGACACCCTTTTCGCAAATGGTGCTGGGCCAGTAATCCTAGCACTTAGGGGAGGACAAGGCAGGTGGATCACCTGAAGTCTGGAGTTCAAGACCAGCCTGGCCAAAATGGTGAAACCCTGTCTCTACTACAAAAAAAAAAAAAAAAAAAAAAAATCCAAAAAAATTAGCCAGGCATGGTGGCGACTGCCTGTAATCTCAGCTACTCAGGAGGCTGAGGCAGGCAGAATTACTTGAACCCAGGAGGTGGAGGTTGCAGTGAGTCAAGATCACGCCACTTTACTCCAGCCTGGGTGACAGAGTGAGACTCTGTCTCAAACAAAACAAAACAAAATGGTGCTGGGATAACTGGCTAGCCACATGTAAGAGAATGAAACTACATCATCTCTCACCTTAAACAAAAATCAACTCAAGATGCATTAAGGACTTAAACCTAAGACCTGAAACTATAAAAATTCTAGAAGATAACACTAGAAAAACCCTTCTAGATGTTGGCTTAGGCAAGGATTTCATGAACCAAGAACCCAAAAGCAGATGCAATGAAAACAAAGATAAATAGCTGGGACCTAATTAAACCAAAGAGCTTTTGCATGGCAAAAGGAACAGTCAGCAGAGTAAACAGACAACCTACAGACTAGAAGAAAATCTTCACAATATATACATCTAACAAAGGACTAATATCCAGAATCTACAACGAACTTAAATCAGTAAGAAAAAAAAACAAACAATCCCATCAAAAAGTGGGCTAAGGACATAAACAGACAATTCTCAAAAGAAGATATACAAATGGCCAACAAACATATGAAAAAATGCTCAACATAACATAGGAAAATGCAAAGCAAAACCACAATGTGATACCACCTTACTCCTGCAAGAATGGCCATAACCAAAAACTCATAAAACAATAGACGTTGCCATGGATGCAGTGAACAGGGAACACCTCTACACTGCTGGTGTGAATATAAACTAGTACAGTTGTTATGGAAAACAGTGTGGCGATTCTTTAAGAACTAAATGCAGAACTATCATTTGATTCAGCAATCCCACTATTGGGTATCTACAGAGGAAAAGAAGTCATTATTCAAAAAACATCATTGCACATGCATGTTTATAGCAGCACAATTCACAACTGCAAACTCACAGAACCAACCCAAATACCCATCAATCAACGAGTGGATAAAGAAACTGTGATATATATATCACAGATATATATATATAATATGATGATATATATCCACTGTGATATACATATATCTATCACAGTTTATCTACTCATTGATTGACTTATATACATATATAAACATTGTGTGTGTGTGTATGTGTGTATATATATATACACACACAATGGAATACTACACATTCATAAAAAGGAATGAATTAACAGCATTATCAGTGACTTGGATGAGATTGGAGACTATTATTCTAAGTGAAGTACCTCAGGAATGGGAAACCAAACATTGTATGTTCTCACTGATACGTGGGAGCTAAGCTATGAGGACACAAAGGCATAAGAATGATACAATGGATTTTGGGGACTTGGGGTGAGAGGCGGGGAAGGGATAAAAGACAACAAATATGGTGTAGTGTATACTGCTCAGGTGATGGGTGCACCAAAATCTCACAAATCACCACTAAAGAACTTATTCATGTATGTAACCAAATACCACCTGTACCCCAATAACTTATGGAAAAAAAAAAAAAAAAGGAATGAGGACTTGGGAACCTCTGCCTAGATTTCAGAAGATGTATGGAAACACATGGACGTCCAGGCAGAAGTTTGTTGCGGGGGCAGGGTTCTTATGGAGAACTTCTGCTAAGGCAGTGTGGAAGGGAATCCAGCAGGGCAGTCAAATCTTAAAGCACAGAAGGGAAATGTGGGGCCAGAGCCCCCACACAGAGTCCCTACAGAGGCACTGCCTAATGGAGCCGTGAGAAGAGGGCCACCATCCTCCAGACCCCAGAATGGTAGATCCACAGTAGGTACACCATGCACCTGGAAAAGCTGCAGACACTCAATGCCAGCCCATGAGAGCAGTCAAGAGGGAGGCTGTACCCTGCAAAGCCACAGGGGCAGAGCTGCCCAAGACCACAAGAAAACACCTCTTGCATAAACATGACCTGGATGTGAGACATGGAGTCAAACGAGATCATTTTGGAGCTTTAAGATTTGACTGCCCTGCTGGATTTCAGATTTGCTTGGGGCCTGTAGCTCCTTTGTTTTGGACAATTTCTCCCATTTGGAATGACTACATTTACCCAAAGCCTGTAACCAGGAAGTAACTAACTTGTTTTTGATTTTACAGGCACATAGGCAGAAGGGATTTACTTTGTCTTGGATGAGACTTTGGACTCCGGACTTTTGAGTTAACGCTGAAATGAGTTAAGACTTTGGAAGACTTTTGGGAAGGCATGATTGGTTTCGAAGTGTGAAGACATGAGATTTGACAGGGGCCAGGGGCAGAATCATATGGTTTGGCTCTTTGTCCCAACCCAAATCTCATTGAATTGTGCTCCCATAATTCCCACGTGTTGTGGGAGGGACCTGGTAGGAGATAACTGAATCATGGGGTTAGTTTCCCCCATACTGTTCTCATAGTAGTGAATAATTCTCTGGAGACCTGATAGTTTTATAAGGGATTTCTGCTTTCGTTTCTCTCTCATTCTCTGTTGCCACCACCATGTAAGAAGTGCCTTTTGTCTTCCACTATGATTGTGAGGCCTCCCCAGCCAAGTGGAACTGTGACTCCAATAAACCTATTTTTCTTCCTAGTCTTGGGTATATCTTTATCAGCAGTGTAAAAATGGACTAATACAGTGACTTATCAATTTCTACATACATTAAAAAACAATAACCAAATGGAAAATAACAAGCATTGGTGAGGATAGGGAGGAACTGGAACCCTCACACATTGCTGGTGAGAACATAAAAATGGTTCAGCCACTATGGAAAACAGTTTGGTGGTTCCATGGAAAGCTAAACACAGAATTGGGATATGACCCAGAAATTCCTCTCCTAAGCATATATCCAAAATAACTGAAAGCAGGAACTCAAACAAATAATGTACACACATGTTCACAGCAATACAATTAACAGTAACCAAAATGTGCAAAAAGCCCAAATGTTCATTAATATACAAAAGGATAAACAAACTGATATATACATACAACATAATATTATTCAACCATAAAAAGGAAGTACTGACACATTACACAATGTAAATGAAACACAAAACCACACTAAGTAAAAGAATCCAGACACAAAAAGGTCATGTATCATTCGATTCAATTTATATGAAATACACAGAATAGGTGAATCCACAGAAATAAAAAACTGATTAGTGTTTGCCAGCACGTGAGGTGGGGAGGGGGGGAAGAATGGGGTGCAACAGATTAATGGATATAGGGTGATAAAATATTTTGACTCTAGATAGAGGTAGTGGTTGTACAATACTGTGAACGTACTAAATGATATTGAATTGTTCACTTTAAAATGGTCAATTTGGTGATATGTTAATTTCAACTCAATTTTTGGAAAAAGGGGGAAAATACTAGCTGAGGTGTTTTCTTGGATTGCATTCATTACATTTACAGGGCACTAAGAAATTTGACTTGTATTTGATACTGATTCTTCCAATACATGAACAGGTATATCTTTCAATTTCTATATGTCTTTATTTTCTTCAAAGGTTATTTGTAGTTTTCAGTGCAATATTCCTGCACATCTTTTCTTAGATTTGTGATACTTTAAGTATTTGTGGGGTTTTTTATTAACTGTGTTTTAAATTGACACATAATTACACATCATTTGCAGGGTACAGTATGATGTTTTGATACATGTATACATTATGTAATAATCAAATCAGGGTATTTAGCAAATCCATTACCTCAAACATTTATCTTTTCTTTGAGGTGAGAACATTCAAAATTCTCTTATAGCTTTTTTTTTAAATTTTTTATTACAATAGCTTTAGGAGTATAGGTGGTTATGGGTTACATGGATGAACTGTACAGTGGTGAAGTCTGGGCTTTTAGTGTCGTGGTCGCCCAAATAGTGTACATTGTACCCAATAGGTAGCTTTTCATCCTTCACTGCCCCCTCCTACCCTCCCCACTTCTGATGATATCATCTTATACCTAGAAAACCCTAAAGACTCCTCCAAAAGACTCTTGTATTTGATAAATGAATTCAGTAGTCTCAGGTTACAAAATCGAGTACACAAATTGGTAGCACTGCTATGCACCAACAATGACCAAGCTGAGAATCAAATCATGAACTCAATCCCTTTTATAATAGCTACAAAAATAAAACAAAATTCCTAGGATATACTTAACAAAGGAGGTGAAAGATCTCTACAAGAAGAACTACGAAATGCTGATGAAATAAATCACAGATGATACAAACAAATGGAAAACATTCCATGCTCATGGATGGGAAGAACCAATATCATGAAAATAACCATACTGGCCAAAGCAATTCCAGTTCTTTTGAAATATACAATATTATTGTAACCATAGTCACTCCACTGTGTAATAAGACACCAGAACTTTTTCCTCCTAACTGTAACTTTGTCAACACTGACCAATGTCTCTTTTTCCCTCTGCTCTACCTTCCCTATCCCCTACTGCTATTCTACTCACTAATTCTATGAGATCAAATTCTCTAGACTCTGCACATGGGTGAGTTCATGCAGTAATAGCCTATGTTTTTTGATGTGTTGAAAATGATATGTTATACATTTTTGTTTTTTGTTTGTTTATAGTAGATAGAAATAAATTTGAATTTATGTATTGACCTTGTATCCAGCATTATGTTCATAAATTTTATCCAAACTACATTTATAAACAAAGGCAAAATGCTGGAAATTGATCTTTAATGAAAGAAAGAGATACAGTAACATTCATAGGTTCCGTCTAAGGTGTTTTATCTTCTTTTCAGATTTTCAGTGAAATAATGAAAACATAATCCTACAAAGCCTTAAACCCAATAATAGACAATATGTCAATTAAATTAGGCAGAATGTGAATACCATATTAAGCGTTCTGTATATTGTGTGAAATATATTTTTCTGTAATAATTCTAATACTCAAAATAATTAATCAATTTATTCAGTTTTCACTTAAGTGATATTTATTGATGGTAAACTTACTGCTACCAATTAATGTTAAATACTGAGGACAAATTAATAAAAATGCAGACAATATTTGTGAATATTCATTTTTATATGTTTTTCACAATTCAAATTTTATTCCTTCTCTATGGCAAAAGAATTAAAATTGGAGACTTAGAGATTTCAAGTCTCAAAAACCTATTCAAAACCATCATATAAATAGTATTTTGTAAGAAAGATGGCCTTTTTGGAATGATATAAATTTTATATCTAGACAGACATAACATAGCTGGGGGCTATGTGGTAATATTTAATGACATTAGCTCATAATAGCTTCTGAAGCCAGACTATTAAGTTCCTTGTGCTTGGGTTGAATTTTTCTAACTATTCTATCTGCATTCAATTATAGTAATCTTTTCAAAATGTTAATTTGCTTACTACTGTCTAATAAATTTACACTGAAATTAGCATAATAATGGCATGCCTTAGCATCACTCACAAGGCCCTTTTATCTGTTTTTCCTTGACATCTTTCTTCCTTTCTTTCACTTGCTCTCTTTCTCATTCTCTCTGTCTCTCTCCCTCTCTCTCTCTCTCTCATACTCTCCCTCTCTCTTTCTATTCTCCAGGCATATGGGCCTCCATTCATGTCTTCTAATGTGCCTTGCCAATTCTGTTCCCACTAGGGCTTAGGGTCATGCAAACGATTAGTATAATGCTTATCAATAGAAAGAATACAAATTAACTATAATATGGTAGCTATTTATAATATGGTACATATTTAATTACTATGATATTTATAATGAATATGATAATTTCTTAGAGTATTTTCACTGGTAACCATACAAAAATCCCTCCTAATGTGTACCAGAAAGCATCACATTTAATGTAAACATACAATTTGTTTAATGAATCACATTATTAAATCAAACTCTCTAAATCAACACAACAAATTTCATTTTATCTTCCCAAACATGGCCTTTAGGATGCATGAACATTCAAAAGAAAAAAAAATACATATATACACAGACGTATACTATATACACATACAAATCCTAATTCCATGCTTTTAATGAAAGACTTCTTTAATCTCATTGAAGTACTTGTGTATACATTGTGTATACATTGCTAATTATGGGGAAGAAGAAGACTAAGTTAAGCATTATATTTATTAGCACGACAGGCTTTGCTTTCCTAAAATAAAACCAAGTCAAATCATTATAAGAATCTATTTTGCTGATTATGGTACATTAATTCAAAATACTAATTGCATGGAATACAGATTACAAAAACCTATTTAACATTTAACGCTGACCTATGTTTTTTGAAAGCTTCACTGGTTAGTATTAATTCTCTAAAATTTGTGGTCCATCTATCAATCATTAAAAATCCATATGTTCCATTTTTTATTCTCATCTTAATTACAAGGTGCAGGATTAATAACCACCTGGGGTTAATAATTCCCAGATGTGATTCAGATCATCAACTGTTCTAAACCGGTCATTAATTCTTTGAAAGTATATTATTAAGTCTTGATAAGTATTACTTAAATACCTTAATGGCTATTTTGTAGTCTTTTATTTTGTAGGTAAATATCTTTCCATTCCACCTTTAAATTTCTATTTTAGTGAGACAATAGTGAGATAACGGATTGTCTAAAATACAAAAATGAGAGCAAATGTATAAACTTTCTACCTGTACTTAAGAACAACGATGAACAAGAACACAGTCCGATTTTCACAACCATTCAGTCTTTTTTCCACAACTGATTCTGCCCAAAGTTAGTATCAAATTATTCCAGATCCAATGAGAGTTGCAAAATACAGTCTTTAAACAATATGCTATTTAAAATAATTTGTTACATGTACATCTACTTAGCTATCCAGCCAACTTTTATTGAGCATTCCTCATATAGCACTTACTATGCCATCTACCTGACCCAGAGATACAACACCCAATCCATTACTGCAAGAGTTCACAGTATGGTAAAAGATAAACATTTAAGTATTGTGAGATAAATGCTATGATTTACACTGAGTTTCAGGTGGTCCCAGAAAAGGAGTTTCTTAATTCAACCTTTGGCAACGTAAGTCTTCCAGAAAAGGCAGAACATTTCTATCTTAAGAGACCCATAGGAAAAATGAGATAGAGAAAGTGGGGGTTGGAACGAAGAGAGATAAAAGGGAACATTACAGATAGACAAAAGCATGGTCTTATATCCAAGACAAGAGAAAGCAAGTCACATGGAAGAAAGGACCAAAAAGGTCTTTTTTGAAAAAGCTGGAAAGTGGAGGTGGCTGAAGGTCAGGGAATGTTAAAGATGAAGATCAGAAAAGGCAGCGGTTGGCCACAGGTTAAATGGTAGGAAAGGAGAGGAGTAGATTAGTAGATTAGGGATATGGACATAAATAGATCTTCAGTTTAGAAAATCAGTTCTGGCAACAGGATGAGGGATGGACTGGAAAGGTCGGAAGAAGGGGCAGGAGAAAGACCCAAAGCAGGTAAACAATCTAGGATGCAACTATGGTAACTTGGAGAGGAAATGATGAAGAGTCAAACTGATGATGAAGTGATAGATGAAGCTGATGACACAGGTTGATTTGAAAGAGCTTTTGAAGGTTGAATCAATAAGATTTGGTAGAAAATAAGAAAATGCAGAAAATAAGAGTAAATTTATCACTTAAAATAGAAAATAATTAAATTTATAAAAATGTCTAGGCCAGGCATGGTGGCTCATGGAGGATCACTTGAGCCCAGGAGTTTGAGACCACTCTGCACAACATAGTAAGACCCCCCACCCATCTCCACAAAAAAAAAAAAAAAAAGAAAATCTGTATTTTATTAATAATATCTTAGGGTTTCCTAAGACAATTTAGCATTTGTATGTGCTTGCTCTGGATATAGATACAGATTATTTTATTTATAAATAAAATAGTTTATAAATATTTTAATGCCTCTAAATAAAACAATTAGAACTTGCTGATAAAATCAGAATCTTAGTTTATATTTTACAATATAGGAATTTATTTTAAAAGAAATAACCAGAAACTTATCTTGGAAGTAAAGACTGAAGTTAAAGCTTTGTAAGTAACAATGCAAAAAATAAAGAAAAAATAAAGAAAAATAAATAAAAGACTGTATTATGTAAGGCAAGAAGATTTGGCTTAATGAAACCCATACCTTTTAAAGGGGTGTGTGTGTGTGTGTGTGTGTGTGTGTGTGTGTGTGTGTGTGTAATGTGTATTATATACCTACATGTTTTTGCAGAAAGACATCATCATGGCTATTCATTAAAGAACAGTAGGGATACTGAAAAATGAATTCCATACATACTTATTTTTCAGCTGCCCAGAGAATACAAGAGTGATTACATATTCAGGAACATCAATAAATACTTCACATCTGATTTATTAAGTCATTGTTACCTGCTTTTCTGTTACTTTTTTTCCTCACTATAGAATTAATTTCATCATTCTCCAAAACATGCTCTTTCAACCAGTGAAAAATAAGGCAGCAATCCATTTTCTTTTGCAGAGGTTGCTGTACAGGAAGGAATATTCTGAGATAGTGGAGAAAGAAGTGACACAAATCATAGTTGCTCGAGTATTAAATAATTAAAAATTTATGGACTCTATAATAAACTATGCATATTCCTTCACCTGTTTCTCCATACTACCTGGATGCAGGGGTGGTCATTTACCCATGCATGAGCTGATAAAAGAAAGCCATCAGCTTTGGATGATTCATGTGCCTGAGTTCTCCTCAAGGAAATTCTACTTTCTACGGTCTTTCATGTTTCCTGTTCTGTCTCCAAATGGTGTTGGTGTTTCACCATTAATATTATTATTACTATTATTATTATTATTAATACAATCTATATTTACAATCTGGCAGCCCAGATAAAAGGAATTTAAGAAAAACTAAGAACTGGACCTAAAGATTCAGCAGAAACTTGGTCATCTCTAGAGGTGCCAACTACCTTAATCTTTCCTTTCTTTGTGGCTTTTTCTCTGCATCTTCTATGTTCTCCTCCTACTACTGAATGGCCTCCCTTTAGTTATTGGACTTTTTCCTGCTCTCCTAGAACTGTTACTTGCACATGACTTCAGGCCATCAAGTCTCCCTACTCTAACCCTTCTGCATGTATCTTTCAATGTATCTTCACAGCAGATGTTTCTGGCTGCTATTTCTCCTGAACTCTTAACATAGAAATCCTAAATTCCTGAAAGAGGAGTCTGATTGGCTTAGTCATTTATGGAAATCCCCACGAGAGGTGACAGGAGCTGGTTAGTCAATGAACTGGCTATCTTTGGATTATGTGTCAAACTTTGTATCAATAACATATGGGTGAGGGAGTAGGGCACTGTGTCACTAACTATAACTGGTATCCCTCAGCAAGCCCCTTGGCTGGAAAATTTACTCTAGAAGACATTTTGAGAATGGCAAGTACTCTATCATTTCAAATATAATTATTTCTACAAGTTTTCTTTGGACTGGACTAGTCCATATTTTACGCTTAATTAGCCTACAGTCAATAACAGACATGTAAAAGACACAATTATTGAGGTGCAAATAAATGAAAACAATGTCTCTAAAAGAGACACACTAAAGGAGTATTTCTTTAGTTCCTTTCTAAGATAATTAAATATAAAAACAATCTAAAACATGCACCAGATATTCTTAGGCTTTTAACTAAGCATTTGTGAATAATTAAG
Organism: Theropithecus gelada; assembly: GCF_003255815.1. NCBI lineage: Eukaryota > Metazoa > Chordata > Mammalia > Primates > Cercopithecidae > Theropithecus > Theropithecus gelada. The sequence goes on along the minus strand of NC_037669.1, from coordinate 17,135,223 downwards.
CATCCTTAGTTTAATTATTAATTAAGCTTCAAAGAAGAATTAATCTTTACAGTACTTTTCCATAACTATGTATCCTTTTAAACAAAATCTATCTTTCTAACAACACTGTAACTAGATTAAGTCTGCACTTGATCAGCCTTAGAGAGTTCTTTTACACCCTTCACTGCAGTCATCACAATGTTGAAAATCAATTTGTGGTTATAGGTACACCGTAATGACTAAAGTCTTGACTTTGGGATTGACGTGACCCCAATTTTAACATCAGCTTCTTTAGTCATCACAACCATGGGTAGGTTCTGAAACTTTTCTCAGGCCCAGTTTTTTCATATATAACGTGGTAATAAAAATATTTACTTCACATAAATATTATTGAGATCACAAAAAGTATGTAAAATGCTGAAACGCTGAATTGCAGTTCTCCTATAGACTCGTGACACATTAATAATCTGAATATTCTGAGACAGAAATGTACATGGTTATTTCTATGAAGTCAAGACATACAGATTTAAATCTCTAAGAGCTCCTGGGAGTTTCATCATCTACTGCTCGATGTGCATATCACAAGAAAGCTCTGAAATCTTCCTTTACCGATTTGTAAGGAAAAATAGCAACAATGTCATGTAAAGGGATAAAAGCTTGATTTATTGTTTAGACTGAATGAACTTGAAAATAAAGCCAATTGCTACTGATAGTGACTGATACGAAGAGAAAATGAAAATTTCAGGACTGCTTATGGCAAGAAAATAGAAGGCAAAGGAAAATTAATTAGAATCATAATTTGTAAAACTGCTTAAGCAAATGTTGCAACCCATTATATAATGCTTGTGACAGTTGAAAATGTATTATTTGGCCTGGTCCAGCAAGTAAGTAGTTTAGAATTAGCTTCTCCATTGTAGCAAGTAAAAAGCTGAACAAACTGAAAAATCAACAACTCCACTTAGATCAGTGAGTAAAACACTGCCCCAGAATTGGAGAGATGGACTGGTGGATATAGAAAATCATAACTTTTTTTTTTTTTGAGATGAAGTCTTGCTCTGTCTTCCAGGCTGGAGTGCCGGAGCATTATCTTGGCTCACTGCAACCTCCACCTCCCAATTCAAGCGATTCTCCAGCCTCAGCCTCCTGAGTAGCTGGGATTACAGGTGCCCGCCACCATGCCCAGCTAATTTTTGTATTTTGAGTGAAGATGGGGTTTCACCATGTTGGCCAGGTTGGTCTCGAACTCCTGACCTCAGGTAATCCACCCACCTTGGCCTGAGAATCATAATTTAAGGAAGCAGGAACCCAACAGTTTATGTGTAATGGCAGTATCAGATGGGGAAAAAAAGAGAAAGGAAGAGAACAATATTTAAAGCAATAATGACAGAGACGTTTCTCCCAATTATTGTCAGGCTACAAACCACAGATTCGGGAAGCTCAAAGAACACTAAGCAGGATAAATGCCAGAAAAACTGTATCTACACATACCGTATTCAAACTTCAAAAAATATTCTCACATCAAATTAAAAAAAAACAAATATAAAGAAACAACTTTGAAAGAAGCCAGAAGACTCAAACACCTTAAATACAGAGGAACAAGGATAAGAATTACATACAATTCATCCTCAGAAACTATGCAAGCAATAAGACTGGAGTGAAATATTTAAAGTGTTTAGATATTTGTTAAAGCCCACCAACCTGGAATTCTGTACTCTGTAAAATTTTCCTTCCAAAGTGAAGAAGATATGAAGACTTTATCAAACAAAATTCAGAGAATGTGTTGCCATCAGACCTATCTTGCAAGAACAAGAAATGTTAAAAGACATTCTTTGGAGAGAAGAAAAATGAAATAGGTCAGAAATTTAAATCTACATAAAGCAAGGAAGAGGAGAGGAGACAGCAACTTTGGAAGCCACCCCCCGTAAACACAGGAGGCTTCTATCCTACAATGCCATGTTTTCCTTTCTGCTTGTCGCAGGAGCCACAAGGAGATCTCCAGGCAATGGTGAGCTCACCTGTGCTGACATGTGCTTCAACAGGGACAAGCCCCTGAAAGGAATGGTCTCAAGAAACAAACGTTGGCTTTGCAGATTGTGTTCCTCCAACTGCAAATGATTGTAAGAGAACGTCTGGGTACTAAACATGACCGTCTTCAAATAGGCTCAGCCATCACATGAGATTCTGTGCAGGAAGCTGTTCATTTACAGGCTGCTCTTTTAAAATATTTGACTCATCAAACCAAAGGAAGAAATGTAAGAATTGTGTCTCATGTATCTATCTCTTCCCAGTCAGTATCCAGGTTTGGTTTTCTTTTCTAGAAAAATGCTTTCAAGGAACATAATACACTGGCCTTCAAATTCTATCTCATTTGGTTAATTCAATTCAGCATCTTTTAAGAGGCAGTTACCCACACTGGAATCTCAATCTAGGGTCAATAAGTCTTTCTATTATTACTGCCCATATTTGCTCTGGCAATTCTTGGTTATGAAGCTAACTTAATAAAATATAACATATGTTTTGATTATATATCAAGCAAACCTGAATATACTATTCACAGTTAAAGATCATAACTATTACTAGATCCTAAAAGGGTTCATATACTTTTGTAATGACTGACCATGTCCATCACCACTTCCAGTACGCAAAATAGCATTTTTCACATAGTTAATGTGCAGTGAAAGATTAAATAAATGAGTGTACATGCATATTTTATTTATAGTTAAATGAAAAAAGTACTCATTCTATATTTTTGTCTTATTTGTTAAGTAAACAAAGGCACAAAAATATAATTGTGGTTCAAAAGAAAAAATATTTGATACATGATAAAACATGATTCTGGAAAAAGCAAAGAAACAAACGCTTTATGTAGATGTCTGGATTTTTCATTTCTTTAAAATATTTGGGGTTCTTGCAATACTCCTAACAATAATATTTATGTAATGTTTATTATGATCCTGACATTGTTGTAACTTCTTTACATCTATTACATAATTTCATCCTTCTAATAATCTAACGATATGAGTACTATTATCAAGCCCTTTCCCTTATGTGGATGGCAATTAACATCTTACAGTTATAAAATGTCTTACAGACATGGATATTAAAGAAATGCCCACTGACAGAATTGATTAATTAACAAAACTTAATGCCTTTCTTTGAAATATGTAACAATATAATTGAAATTAATACGATGGGTGTCTAGAACATTGCCATATATGTTGTGAAGTTTCTAAGAAGAAAAATTATTTAAATATCAGTTTGAAAACAGTAACTATAACAACCACAGTCACCAACAGAAATTATCACCAAAATTTATGTTTTCAGAATTTGAATATATACATGGTATAGTTTTGGATAATTTCAATTTTAGGATGAATCAAATTGTAATACTGAAATCTTGTACTATGATGAATTACTTCTTAAATTGCATTATAAAAACAAATGTTTATTGGTAGATACTCCATTCTCTATCACGGTACATCCAATCTTTGATTTTCATCGTTGGAAAAATTATATTAGGAAATGACGGGCTCTGATTAATGGAATAAAGTATCTTTCTACAGAGTTTAATTGTAATCTATGCTCCTTCTATTATAAAAATAAAAATCATTAGTTGTTAGGTTTACTTACAGCTTTTATTTACACATGAGTAACATGTTTTATTATCTTCCTAACTCTGATGGTTAACTTTATGTATCAACATGACTAGGCTAAAGATAACTGCTATAACGTTATTTCCAGATAACTGTTAAAACATTATTTCCAGGTGTGTGAGTAAAGATGTTTCTGGCAGAGCTTAGTATTTGAATCAACAGATGAATTAAAGAGTATCTGCCCTCCCTCACTAATGTAACTTGGCCTCATACAATCCACTGAAATGGAGACAGAATGAGAAAGATGTAGGAAGGACAAATTTGTTCCCTCTTCTTAAGCCAGGACATCCGTCTTCTCCTGCCTTTAGAAATCAAAGCTCCTGGTTCTTGGGTCTTCTGACTTGGGAACTGACATCAGTACCCACTCCCCAGGCCTTTGGACTAGGACTAAATTACGCCACCAACTTTCCTTGTTCTTCAGTTGGTAGATCATGGAACTTCATGTCCTCCATAATCATGTGAGCCAATTCCCAAAATAAATCTCAGTATCTCTCTCATTAGGTAGAAAAATAGATACAGATACATCTCCTATTGGTTCTCCTTCTCTAAAGAACCATGACTAATACATGAAGTATTTCAGGGTAAGTTTCCTAATACCAATTCACTATGGCCAACAGATAGGATCACATATCTTGTACTACATTGCATTGCTGAAGCCCTAGTGATCATCTAAGTCAGAGCACACAAAAATTATCTATAAAATATGATATTCAAAACCAATATTCAGTATTAGAGAAACACAAAGTTATCTACTCTCCAACTGTCATTAAAATAAAATGTGATGTAATATCCAACAGCACTTTTGTTTTCCTAACATTCAATTTTGTCTTAATGTTTAATTAACAGGTACTCCACTGTTGAAAATGGTATTTGATTTTGTATACTATAGTGGCCATATCTAAGCCCAATACAACTATGTAACAAAGATCTCATCCACCATGTACACATTAAACATAGGTTTTAAAAGTTAACTTACTGATGCAGAGATATGCACCATCCACCTCAACTTAGTGAAATTCTAAGTCTTGCAAAACATGGTTTTAGCCTATGATTACAGGTCCTATTTCTCACTATATACCTCCACTCCAGTCAAATGATTTCCACTGCATCCCTACAGGCCAAATGATTCTCAACATTCCTAAAACTTGATACATACATGAAATAATTCTGTACCTTCGCTCAAGCCACTCCCTTCACCTAGAAGTTGCCTTCTCCCTTTTTTTCAAGCCCGTATGCGATTCCTTCACAGTTTTTTTTGAAAGAGCTGACATGCAACTTCTTATTCCCAATTTTCCCTGACCAGAATTAACCTCTCCTTTTATTATTATTTCACAAAACATTACTCAGAACAACCTGAAGACACATTCTTCAGTCTAGTGATTCTGTATACTCATCGTTGTGCTTCAATACCCCTTGAGGGTAGAAAAATCTGTCTTAGGCACAACAACAGGGTATTTGGCATAGAGGAACATAAAACAGAAGTTTGTTAAATTGAATTCAGGACAATGATTAAAAGAAAAAGTATATGTTGACACAAACGAATTGATAAGCAAGTGTTTTAGAAAATTCATAATTCTCTTTTCATTTCTGTAAGCCTAAAACGTTATTTGTTCAGACTACTCATTCTTTTTCCATAATTACTAACCAGGGATGCTCAATTTCCTACTGAAATGACTATTTATTGGTCTGTTCACAGGCACACTCTGAATGCCTAATTCTGTAACTATATCAGCATGATATTACTAGTGGAAAGATGATTTTAAGTAAAAAAAAAAAATTATGGAATCTACGATTAAATTTCCTGTATTTTATGTAGCACATTATACAATTTCAAAATGTCTAAATTCTTTACAGGAAGAGCTTTTTTTTCCAATTAAAAAGTTATTCCTTAGAAATACATTATTTATAATACCAAATAGAGTTTACATCGTGTATTGCCAATTATATTGTCTACATGTCTCTTCCACCCATGACATATTTGTAAAATCAACTGAATTAGTGTCTATGTAAAAATGTAATTGTTAAAATGGTCAATCAAATTAGCATGGGTCAGTGAAACTGAGTACCTGAAAACTTTATATGACTTCAATTAGATATAATTACAATTTTAATGTATGGATATAAATGCTAGTTTACATGTTATAAACTGATTAATGGTTCTGGTGGATTTTAAATACTGTAACCTGTATTGATATCTGGATTATTTTCATTCTTGATATTTTCAGTAGCCTCTTTTAAAAGTTCTTCACCCTTACTGAATAATTCCTTATTTTAACCTATAAATATCATTAAGTAAAGCTCCATTACTACCAGTAATCTATCCTCTTCATTAAAAAAGAAAAAAAATAATTGCACATTTTTAAAAACTTATACTATCAATCTATTCTACTGTTCATAAGATTACACATACACACACACAGTCACACACACACACATATGAAAAGTATTTTAGAAAAGTTTCATTCATTTCTTGAAAGTGACAAACATGACCCATTTAATATACTCAACAATACTAATGTTTGTTCATTTTAATGGAAATAGGAGAATAAACATAAAAGCATAACCCTAGTTTAAGATATTTACCTCAAAAAGTTTGATGAGAGCTCTAGTAGAATAAACAAAAATTTAAGAAAAATAAACTCACAGTATATAAAACTTACTAATCTAAAGAAGCAAATGGGCTGTTAGAGAGGAAGATTTAACTCTTCACAGGATATTTTAGTTGAAAATACACACTTAGTGAATAACTGTTGTTGTAAAATGTCAAATTCAAACAGCAATATGTTAAAGATTCCAAAAGAATAAAACATATTTAGATCAATTTTTTCTTGAGACTTAAATGTAAAGATATAATAGAAGAAGCAATGTGAAAATGTCAACAAAGAATGTGATTAATAAAACTACTATTTCTAAGGAAAAAAAGGAAAGCTAACCCAAGTGTATCTGAAAACATGTGACTGCTTCTATCATTCAATATTTTGATTAACTAGACAAAAATCAAAGCAAAATGCTTTACAAACCACTTTTATTTTAGCTTAGTATGAAAACAAGTAGACATATACTGTAATGTGAAAATGATGCAAAATATATAAAAATATACAAAAAGTCAAGTACAACTATAGCTAAAATGTTGGTCCATGAAACACTATATTTTGCAAATTACACATCCTTACAAGCATTTAAATACAACTATTTCAGTTAACAAAAACCTAATCACCTTGTATCTTTTTACCAAGTTCAAAAATGCATAATATTTTAGTAGACTTGTATTTTGTATTAAAAACCAAATTGTTAATATTTGCACAATCCATTTATACTGTGGTAGTTTAAAGTTTATGCACAAATACTCATTGAGGGTATGAAATGTAACATAAATATAACATATAGAAACTTATACATAGAAATTTATATTTAAGGAAAATATGTATATGGGAGATATTCTAATGTTACTATGTATAAATACAGCATTAAAGAATAATTACTAATTTAAGAGAAAGGAAGGATCTTTACATATCATTCCCACTGATTACCAGTTCTAACTGTATTTCAACCTTCTGTATGGGATTTGTTATATGTCAAAATTCATAACAAGTAGGCCACAAATTTCACTGTTCCATCAATTGTTAGGAGATCTGAAAAATCTAACAATGATGGTGATTTTTCAAAGATATTTAAACTTACCCCATTTAATGGATATGTTTTCCATCCTAGTTCTCCCAGCACAGTTGTTGTATCAAGCAACACGACTGGAATTAAATAGAAAATAAAAATTCCATGAATTTCTCAACTAATGCAAAAATATATTAAATTATTAAAGTTATTTAAATCATTAATGTCAATTATGCTTACTATTATTCACTGAATTAAGTTTAATGAGTTATCTTACTTCAGAAATTATTTATGTATTAAATAATATAAAATAGTATTAAGTAATGATAAAATGCATAAAGTATTTAGAAATTAAACTACGTATATTTTTGTTAAACAATGCTAAATGAAATTATTAAACAGAATTAAGTCATTTTTAATAGCAGATGTTTAAAACTGATAAAATAACTACTTTGCTTTTCTCCTACTTTCATATACAGTCTTTATACACCACATTCAGTAAGAAAATCCTGTATTAAAGCAGACTTAAATGTGTAAAAAATTCTCTTTTTGTGTTATTAAATGTCCTTATAATCAGTAAAATATTAAAAAATCATTTTGAAAAATCTTACAATCTTTAAAGCATTGACTGCATTATTATTATATATACTAGGTAGCTTACTTATGGCTAAAGGGTGTGAAACCAAATGTAAAAACCATCCATCTCTTTTCCTGACCAAAGGTAATCCATAATGTGGTCAAAAAAGCAGACACGTAAACACATAATAACATTTTCTGTTAAATTATAAAAGTGAAGACTATACTGACACCCTAGCAATTAAGTTAGCCTAAGTTGGGTTGGTAGTTCTGGAAGAACTTCGCAAAGGGGATCCAATTTGAACTGGTCTAGGATGGGGGGTTTCAATCAGATATATGATTTTTGTTTTATTTTAGAATACTTTCTATAAACAACTGAAATATGACTAAATCAGTTCTCAGTTGTAGGCGTGGAAACTATTTGGGGGAGGTTAGGTGATAGAAATGATGGGGAAAGACAGATGGAGATCAACCAAGGAGGGTTTTTGTAGTGTTTCTGACAGGTAAATGTGGAGAGCTCATGATTCAGCAGATATTTACTTTTAACTACTACCTCCTAGGCCTCCAGATGTCAGCAGGATATGGACCTAACTCTGAGAAACAATGCTTTGGTATCTCATCACTAATTCTGGTTTTTCATCTTGCCAAGGAAGTGGAATACCTTTTTCCTCTTTTTTTCTTCTTTTTTTTTTAAGAGACAGGTCTTGTTCTGATGCTCAGGATGGAGTTCAGCGGCACAATCATAGATCATTGAAGCTTTGAACTCCTAGGCTCAAGGCGATCCTCCTGCTGCAGCCTTCTGAGTAGCTGGGACTACAGGCATGCACCACTGTGCCCAGCTAATTTTTTCATTTGATGCAGAGAGAAGGTCTTACTATGCTATGCAGATAGGTCTCAAATTCCTGGCCTCGAGTGATCCTTCCACCTTGGCCTCCCAAAGTGCTGGGATTACAGGCGTGAGCCAAGGCACCCAGTTGAGGGTTTCTCATTTATAATTTTAAAAAATGCAATTGTGAGGATGTTATTTGGCATCTGCCATTTGGTGTCTAAGGATTCCGAAGTTTTACTTAGGTGAACCACTGTGATAAATTTTATTGATACATTTTAAAATATGAAAGTATCCTTAAATTCCTAGGTTAAACTCTGCTTACTCATTGCAGAATATTCCTTTAGTATTGTTAAAATCTATTAACTAAACATACATTTGTAAAACTAAGCCATAATTTTTAATTAATTTTTATTGTGAAAAATTTTCAAACACCTTTTGAAGTAGAAAAAAATAGTACAATGAACCCTCACATACTCTTCACTCAGGTTCAATAATTAGCAATTAATGTCCAATCTTGTCTCATCTATACATTTTTAACTACTTCCCCACTGCAAGATTTATTTGAAGTAAATTTCAGGAATTATATCATTTCACCTGTATAAAAATTCAACATGTATTTGTAAAATACTCTTTTAATATACCTATAATACCTTAATTCATTAATATAAAAAAAATTCCTTAATGCAATGAAATATCTAGACAGTGTTCAATATTCTTTATTGTCTCAATTTATTTGAAAAAGAAACAGATTCAAGTAAGTGCTAATAAGTTAGTTGGCATTCCTGTTTAAGTGTTTTTTTTTTAATCTATAAATTTCCCCACTTTTTATCAGTTAGATTTATTAAAATTTGTTTGGCTTACAAATCCATCCTCTTCAAATGTACATTTCTGTAAATCATGACAAACTCCTACAGCCATGTAACCACGTCTACAATCAAGCTAGAGAATATGGCCTTTACCCTTCCAAAATTTCTTGTGGCCCTTTATAAGGAATCCCTTTCCTATCCTCTGGCAACCACTAATCTGATCTCCTTTCCTGTAGCTTTGCCTTTTCCAGAGTGTCAAATAAATGAAATCATATAGCATGTAGCCTTTTGAGCCTGGTTTCCCTACTTCGCATATGCATTTGAGATCCATCTATGTCACTGCTTGTTTCAACTGTTCCTTGTTATTGCTGAAAACGATTCCACTGTATGGAATTCCCTAGCTGAAGGACGTGGGGCTATTTCCAGTTAAGAATATTATGTATAGGTCACTCCAAGCTTTCCTCTATAGATTTTTTATATGAACCTATGCTTTTATTTCTCCAGGGTTAATAACTAGGAGTAGGATTGGTGGGTTATACAGAAAATGTGTGTTTTTTTAAAGAGACTATCCATCTGGATTCCAAAACTGCTGTGAAATTTTAGATTCTCAATAGGGAAACGTATGGTTTTCCCATTCCTGTACATACCAGGACTTGATTTTGTCCAGTTTTTTAAAGTCATTCTATCAGGTGTGCAACAGTATCTCATTATTGTTTTAATATATACTTCACTAAATGGATAGAAACATCAGTATTTCTTTTGGTGATTTTTAAATGTTTGTAAGTTTAATTCTAATTTTCTCATCAAAGAGTTCTGCAGAAAATTCACTGGTACAGCCTACAAATCACAATATTCAAATCAAGGGGTTCAATGGAGCTAAGTGTCTAAAAATCTCTAAAGCGTATTGAAATCTATCAACAGCTATTTCCTTTTTATAAGTTTTATATAGGAATATGACCAGTAAGTTAATTCATTTAATTATTACTGTTTCTAAAACATATTAAGGCTGCTTTGTTCTCAGTATTCATAATTGTAAACTGTGAAGTATATTCACTTCAAAACAAATAAAAAAGAAAAATATGAATGTACCTATTACAGTGCAAATGCTTAGGAAACATTTTTTATTGTTGTTTCTTAGTATCTTCCAGAAAAAAGATTTACCTAACTGCTTTATTTCATTAAATTGCAATCATACCTCTTAAAAATTCTTAAAAATAGTAAGATTCCAAATTTGCATTTCAGACAGGTGAATGATACTTTAATTCAGAATTTTGGATATATGTGATAAATATTTTAATTTTATCATTTGTTTCACATACAAAAAAACCCCCACAAATTCAGGTTTTTCAGGCACACTAATTACGTTGAACCCAGCAAGGTGAGAGCTCCTCCTGCTGGCTCCAAACAAAAGTTATCTAGACCCTACCAGAGAGCAAAATCACTGTAAACTCAGTAGGAGGAAAAAAAATTACATCGGCATTAGCATCAGTAAAAAAGTCAATACTTTTCCATTTTTAATATAATAGCGATGTTTAAATAGGAAGATTAACACCTATTATTTATGTAAAGAGTATAAATGAAACTACAATTATTTATTCATAGCATAATAAATGAGAAACTGAATTAAAAAAATAGCCTGGGGTCATCAAAATAAAGTTCTGAAAATACACGTTTTGTTTTGTAAGCAACATAATGCATACGACATGTCTGTATAACTGCATACAATTTTCCTATTAACTTTTAGAAAAAAACTTTCAGCATATTGTATTTCTTTCTGAATGTGTCCTTTAGTGTATTAGAGTTGCCTTTATTCATGCTTTTGAAAATTATAAGAAAATGTCATTGTGTTTTAAAAGAAAATATCTGGATTAAATATGAAAGTTATTATTACCTAAGAACAAAAAACTAAATATTAATTTATTGTCTTTAAATATTTTATCAAGTCTTTACTACATCATTTTAGTAAATCTAAAAGGTATTAGTTTAAAAACAATCAGCATATTGATTTATAGTATATCACAGAAGATCATCTTTATTCAAACAGCACAGTAAGAAAAAGATGAGATTTTATTCATAAATCACTTTGAAAAATTAAACAAGGACGAGATAAATCAAGCCACTAAGAAAGTAGCTATTCTTTTAGGATAATTTTGTTGTAAAAATTTAAGTCAATGTCATGTAAATTGAGTTCAAAGATTTATCAATATGTTTTAAAGTTCAGACAATCATAAATACATGTTTCAGAACTTTGTCTAACAAACCTTATGAAAAATAAAGTAAGGGGTTTCTTCCTAGAATCATTCAATTTAGAAACTTTAAGGTCCAGCTTAAAGGTTCTAAGTTACTAAGTCACTCAGTAACAACACATCAGCAGAGGTTTATGATGGTTCTATGTTCCACTAACTGTTAACACTCTACTAGATGTTTTTTCCCATCTGAAAAAACACAAGTAAACAAAGTTTCAGATACAATCAGAGAATACTTCAAATTACAGATATATAAACAAACATGTACCTTTCTACATTACACTTTAGAAGCAGTCCATTTGAATATAATAATGTTTAAATGCTTTAAACTGATATTTAGATTATCAAATTAATCCAGTTTTAACATCACTGTATATTTCTGAAAGGTAAGAACCAAAAATTTTTACTTTCGGATATACATAATATGGGGATCTACCCTCACATAGAGTTGCAACCATATTTAAATCTGAAAAAAAAACTAACACAGATTGCTTTAAATAGACACTGAATTATGTTGACTCCTGATATGGTCCTCTCTGTATTGGGAATATTTTACGGAAAAATTTTCTAAAGAGGATCATACTTTCTTAAAAACCACGAAGCTACTTTTATCTAGAACCTGAGATCAATTATTTGTTCATTAGGTGTACTTACAACATTTTGTTTTGTTGTGGTGGTTATTCTTATTTTTTGTCGTTTTTGCTTGTTTCCTTGTTTTTAACATAGAGGGCATTCATTATTAATTTTATCTATCCCTTCAGTTACATCTGAGATTGAAAATTTGATTTTTAAGTATAAGGTAATGTGAAAATAGTGAGGTTAACTTTTTCTAATTAGAGAATAAAATCAAGTTTAGAACTTTTGAACTTACACCTTTCATTTTTCTACTCTGCTAGAGAGTATGTTTTTCAGAAAACATTCAAATATCTCTGTCCCTTCTTAAAACTAGATAATTCCCTTAGTTATCTAAAATAAGCTACAAAAATCAAAAATTATTTTTCTTCACTGTTATCTGGAATAGAAAAAAAAGGACAAAACACTGAAGCTATATAATTTTCTTCCTAATTAAATTACTTTCAGGATAAATCAAGTGAAGCAGTTTGCTATTACTTAGAAAGCAAGTTATACTCTAGAGCAAGAACTATATTTCACTCACTCCAAGAACCTCCAGATCCTTATCCTGACTGACAGAGCTATATTTGCTTCAGCCTTATAATCATTCCTAAAACCTGCTATTACCAGCACTTACCACAGAGACCAAAGGATAAGTCAGGTGTGGATGTGATCTATCACAAGGTCACCAAACTACAGGTTCCCTCCTGGGCTCCTGAGCAAGGTCATTGAGATTTATTAATGAGTTATCTCAAAAGACGTGCTTTCCTATAAAACTGCTCTGTTATCTCTGTGGTTAAAAATGAGTAAAAGAAAATTTGACATGTCCCTAATTAACAGCATTAGATGCTTCCTCTGTTTTGACATCTTCAGCATTTTGTAAGCAAATTCAGTTGAGACCTATATGATTTACATTTGTCTCAATTACTCAGGGATTAAATAGGTAGAAAATACTATTTGGCTATAGTCTTAGATTTTCTAGTCTTGTATTAATAAATGTTGTGAGTCTCTCATCTCTCACAAAGAAGTGCCCCATTTAGCTGAAACCATTGAACATGTTCCCCATTGCTTACACAGCATCAAACATGTGTCTTGCCTTTCTAGTTCTAACCTTTCTTATGTTCCCACTTGTCTTTTATGGGCTTTGGACATTTTCCAATTTTTTGAAGAATATTATGAAACTTAAGGTCTGAAATACACTTAAATCATTGGTTTAACGGCCCTGATAAAAGAGATTATAACTACTTACTTGAAAGTTATATCTACAATATAATGGCTATCTCAATGCAAAACCATTTCTATATAGTGGAAGAAAGGTCTAAAAGAAACTACTGAAACCCTTACTTTAAAAAAAAATAACAGTGGCTTTATGTTGAAAAGGAAAAAAAAAATCTGTGAAAGAAAATTTGAGAATTAAAATTTAGTCTTTTTTCTTGAAGATGGAAAAATTTTTCTTCCCGCGGTTTTGTTTGTTCTCTCCATTACACTTACATGGACATAATGAAAATAGATGTTAACTTCCCTAACTAGGACCTCAGCGGTCAAGAAATGTTACCTGATTTTACATTATACATTTTGACATTATTTCAACAAACATTTATTGAGTCTCTGTTACATTTAAGACTCTATATATTGGAAACTATAGGATATAGAAAGTCTGTAAGTTACAATGCCTACCTTCAAGGTATACCAGTTTTCTACTTTATGACTTTCGCTACTAGGATTTTTGTGTCAACTCACATGCCATAGTTTATTCAAACACATATATAGCAGAACAGATTAAAATGCCCTCATTTAGAAGGTGCAGATAAAAAATGACTGCAGCTATTTAGTAGACTGTGTAGAATTAAATTGCTCTTCTAAAAGGGCAGACATCCCATATCACACCTTCAAAATCACCATCAAAATTGTCAGTAATTGTACCACTCATCGCACTTTTCATAGATGTGCCAAGGACTAAATGCATCCCAGTAGACAACAGAAAGGGAAATAATTTCCTACCTGTAGATACTCTCCAAAACAATCCCAAATACAGGAAATGTCTGCCAAATTTGTCCAAAGAGATGTTGTTTTACATAGAGTGGGAGATGTTTTAAAAACGAATTAAACAAGCGTAGGCAACATACCAAGACCCTATCTCTACAAATTAAAAATTAAAAAATTAAAATTAGCCAGGTGTGATTGTGTGTGCCTGTAGTCCCCATTATTCAGGAGGCTGAGATGAGAGTTATTGCTTGAACCCAGGAGTTCTAGGCTGCAGCAAGCCACTATTGCACCACTACACTCCAGTCTGAATGACAGAACAAGACCTTGTCTCAAAAAAAAATAAATAAATAAATAATTAAGCATTATCAGAGGTAAACACTTTTGTAACCTAACCTTTAGTCATCAGAAATAAGACATCATCAGATAAAAATTTTAATTGTGTTGCCATAATTTTGAAACAAATACATATTAAACAACTTGAAAATGACAGAATTCTTTTGTCCATTGAAATTATAGCCAAATCAAGACAGCACAATTATAACCATTACTTTAACATGTGTGTGAGTGTGAGTGTGTGTGTTGGGGGAGGTGTTTGTGGGTGTGTATCTCCCAAAGAAAATGAATAAATGAGGTAATCGAAAGGGAGCATGGGCAGGAAATGCATGTCTTAGAAAAGAACATTCTTAACCAACTGTTGGAAAAGCAGTATAGTATAAGCAGGAAGGCAGGTGCCGGATGAAATTTAAACGGCCACTGTACTTGGTTTGTGACGGCAAAAGTCAAGGGCTATTTACATATGATCTTTCTGAGATGTAGTTAAGAGGCAAAGTGGTCTCTGGAAAAAAATAAAATCAAAGTGGGCATTTGTTTTGAGCCCAGAATGAGTTCTGAGAAGACACACATTTGTATCTTTTGGAGTCATCTTCTCTGTTCCCCGTTGGCCCCAAACCCTGAAGCACTGACTGCCCTCACACTGCTCACTCTCAGTCCAAACCCTGGACATCTATCCCCATCTCTGACTGTGTACAGTGTTCAAATTATCCCCCCTATTATCTGATAACCAACATCCATCATATGAAGAAAACAATTTAACTAAAATAGCATACAAATGTGTTTATGAAATATCATTTCCTCTCTTCCCTTTTGCGTTATTTATTTATCCAAGTTAAATTTGAATTGATTATAGCACCTTTCAGGTAACACTGACTTGGGACTTTTCATGGCATACCTAATATCACGACACACAAACAATTTTTCACATTAATATATTGGAAGAGACTTCCTAAATCTCCAACTTGTATCATGTCCCAAGAAATTTAACCATTGTTTAGGTTACATATTTTCCTATCTACTTCGTGGGTTCTCTACTTTGCTTTAATACTGTATGCTTGGCCAAGCTGTATTTCTTATCCTACTAATTGTTGGGTGTTGCCCTAACCTAAACCATGTAATCCTCTAACCGTAGTATCAACCCTAGCTCTCAATAAACTATGATCTTCTTAGCCACCCTACTAGGGTAGCATGGCTACTCTATATATGACAATAAGAGTAACACACAAAAGTTTGCTTGCTGTGTCATGGGTCATGATTGCCTCCTCTTCAACTTTTGAATCTCTCTTGTTAATTAATCCACTTGACAAGTATTCAAGAGAAATCTAAGAACAATGGTGTTTTTTTTCTTGGATTCCCCCACCCCGTTTCTCCAGCTGATTTCTGAATTATCTATACTCTAGTTCCTTTAGATGATAAAAAAGGCAGAGCTGAACTGCCAATATTCTACAAGCAGCTAACTAAATTCTATTCACAAACATTCAGATTTCACAGTAACCTGCTCACAAAACATGGTTATTGGGTCATTAAACCAGATACAATAATATACATTCTGGGGAGATGCTACAAAAAATAATTTAAATGAAAACGTTATTTTCCAATCATTTTACCATGATTTCAACATCTTTGACTGCCTAAAAATTATGTGTTGTCATCTGTATAGCTAAATTGGATTGTAGTAGTTTAGTAAGTAACATTGACTGTAGAACAGAGTAGTCTATAATGAGAGAAATGGGCAGGAAAAACGTGAAGACTTTAAAAAAAATATTAAGACAACCAGTTGTCATATCATTTACACATTAAACAGCTTTTTGCACAATTATTTGATAAATAAAATCATGAGAATTATGTAGGACAAGTTCCTACTGGAAACTATTGAGGAAATGTCACAGTGAATGTGATGCCAAATTTAGAGACATATGAACTGTAAGGCAGCTAATCTTTTTTGGCATATTTCTGTATTGCAGAGGAGTCAGGAGGAGGAATGGTTCATAAATGAAACATTTACAAATGTGACCCATGCCAAGAGCAGCATGGCTTCAATATAGAGAAAAGAATGACAGATGGAAGCTTTATGGTTGGCATAAACTATAAAATACAATAAATGCATTATTATCATTACCCTGTAGGGAAGCAAATCATTAAGTACTATTGTCAAATTGTTTATCATCAGAACTTTCTGCAATAAAGTAAATGCAAAAGGAATGATAATGACATTTTAACATGTAGGCAAATGGAAAATATTTTATTCAATATGGGTTCCCCAAGTATAATTAAGCATAAGAAAGCAAATGTAGGCTTTCATAAGACATTGATCAGTTTCCTTAACTTACTGACTACTCAAAATATAGATTATGGCAAAGAAATCTATAATGTTCAGAAACTATTAATATTTTGATGACTAAGTGAAATAATCAGGTTCAAAATTCTATCCTCAGCTTTTGTGACTGAGAAGATTAATACTTATCTTTCCGAAGAGGCATGATCATATTTTAAGAGACTGGTTCTTGTTAATCAGGCATACAGGAGACTCATTTATAAATGAGATTGATTTATTCACTGATGATTTAACTCCCCAGGGAATCTCCTTCCCTGCAGGTAAATACATTCAAAAGACCAAATTACAGATAAAGATTTCTTAGAGAGTACTAAATTACTAGAAAGGAGTGACCCTGTTTTACTTTTTAAAAATCCTCTAGATCTATTTCCACTTAATAAATGAATGATTGTACCTACCCATTTTAAAGCTGTTAAATTTGAACAGTGCTGAAGAAACACAGATAAATTTTCTATTTACAGGAATTATTTTTCGAATACAGGTATTGCCAACTATAACACTAGTATTTCAGACACTATTTACAAAATATGTAATACTTCCCATAGTTATTGTCTATCCTTTATTGGCTAAATTTTAGAAGGCCTAGTTTTATTTATTTATTTATTTTTTTTTTTGAGACGGAGTCTTGCTCTGTTGCCCAGGCTGAAGTGCAGTGGCGTGATCTCCGCTCACTGCAAGCTCTGCCTCCCGGGTTCACGCCATTCTCTAGCCTCAGCCTCCAAGTAGCTGAGACTACAGGCGTCCGCCACCATGCCCGGCTAATTTTTTGTATTTTTAGTAGAGACGAGGTTTCACCATGTTAGCCAGGATGGTCTCAATCTCCTGACGTGATCCACCCGCCTCGGCCTCCCAAAGTACTGGGATTACAGGCATGAGCCACCGCGCCCAGCCAAGTTTTAATTTTTTGGAAAGAAAAATAGTTCTATCTGTACATTCACTTGATTTATAAACCAACATTTTTTCCCAAAGTTTCTTACATGTGAGTAAAATTCTGATTCTATAGATTGATTTTATTTTCAAATAAGGACAATGACATTTGCTGACCATGACTCATGATTTGGGGAAGAAGCTAAAATTTTAGGCATAGAGTCCAATATTAGTTGGCCAGGTTGCTTCTGTCATAAACTGCCTTTTTTAATTTTTTTTAATTTATGAGACAAGGTCTCCTCTGTCACTCCCGCTGAAGTGCAGCAGCATGATCTCTGCTCACTGCAAACTCCACCTCCCCTGCTCAAGTGATTCTCCTGCCTCAGTTTCCCAAGTAGCTGGGAGTACAGAAGTGCACTACCACGCTCGGCTCATTTTTGTACTTTTTTCTACAGATGAGGTTTCCCCATGTTACACAGGCTAATTTCGAACTCCTAGGCTCAAGTGATCTTGAGCCACCTTGGCCTTGACCTTATGCAACCCTGGCCTCCCAAAGTGCTGTGATTACAAGTGAGAGCCACCCAGGGCCAGCCTTAACTTGTCTTTAACAGAGGTAAATATACTGCAGTTCTAATTTTTACTGATGAAGAACAGTAAGAGTTGTATAGACTTACAACCATTGATTTATCAATGAAAATAGTTTCTGTGTAAATTATCTTAATATTTTTATTCTACTTCAGTTCATATTTCATCATATTCCATAAAGCTGCCATATTTTGAAAAATGCAAAATTATATGTTCTTCAGGAATGTCTTCTGTATTTTCTCTGTTTTTTCACTTTTCAAAGAAAATTTATCAGTTTAGGGATTTCAACTATTATTTTAATGCTGTCAACCTCCAAAACAGTATCTCCAGCATAAATTTCCTCTATGCTTCAGACACAATTCAGAGGCCTCTCAAATGTAACATGTTCACATCTGAACTCACTGTTTTCTCATTAAATAGGCACCACCTCCTGATTTCTCTGTTTCAGTAACTTTTACCTAGCATCTGCCCAAGTACACAAATTGTGAACCAATATCCTATCCTTAACTCATCCCTCAATATTAACAACAAATCTATCAGTTTGCAAACTGGATGTTGTAAGCAGAATAATATGCCTGTCTCCCAGGTTGTCCATATCCTGATTCTAGGAACCTATGAATGTGTTGTTACATGGAAAAGGAAAATTAAGGTTGCAGATGAATTAAGGTTGCTAATCCGCTAAGGTTGCTAATCTCCCTCAAAATAGGGAGACATTTTATATTGTTTGTGTGGGCCCAATGTAATAACAAAGGTCCTTAAAGTAGAAGAGAAAGCCAGAGAACAAGAGGAAGATGTGACTCCAGAAAGGCAGAGACGCAATATTGCTGGCTTTGAAGAGAGAGGAACACAGCCAAGGAACATGGGTGGTCTCCAGACATTAAAAAGGGCAAGAAAATGGATTATCTCCTAGAACCTACAGAATGGAATGCAGTCGCACTAACACCCTGATGTTAGCCTAGGGATATCCATGTCAGACCTCTAACCTACAAAACTGTGCAAATAAACGTGTGTTATTTAAACCACTGAATATGTAGTAATTTGTTACAGCAGTAATAGAGAACAAATACAGTAAGGTTTTTAAATCACCTTCAAATATATGGCTTTCTAACCCCTACCAATTCCATCTAACTCAACTGGGATCTCTTCATCTTGTTCCTTTCATTGAATTCAATGCAGCCTCAGTGGTCTATCTGAAATGAAAATTTGATTTCTCCATTTTCTGTTCAAAACTCATTTTCTCTTCAAATTTCTCCTTCTCATTTACAATACTCCTAAAATATTTGTTATGAATGTGTATTTATTTATTCCATACACAGACACATACACACACATATATTTATATATATTTATATATAAACAATCCACTAGGTTCTGTGTATAAAGTTGGATCAAAATAAACATAGGCTCTGCCTTCAGGGTGATTACAATCTCCTGTGAAAAAGAGAAAATAACAGAAAGTATAAAATAAATACATAATTATATGTTATGAGAAGTGCCATAAATCTAATTTAGATTTCAGGCCCATAGAAAAATCTCTTAATGAAGTCAAGAGATCGAGACCATCCTGGCCAGCATGGTGAAAACTCATCTTTACTAAAAATACAAAAATTAGCTGGGCGTGGTGACATGCACCTGTAGTCCCAGCTACTCGGGACACTGAGGCAGGAGAATCGCTTGAACCCAGGAGGCAGAGGTTGCAGTGAGCTAAGATTGGGCCACTGCACTCCAGCCTGGGAGACACAGTGAGACCCCAACTCAAAAAAAAAAAAAAAAAAAAAGTCATGATCAAGTAGAGTTGAAATATTCTATATATTTTTTTTTTTTTTTAGATTCATGATGTAAATTATATAATAATGAATTGGAAATAAAATATCACAATTATGAGTAGGTGAGGAATTTATAACTAGATACACATAACTGAGAAAACACAAACAAAAAACACAGAATACTTTAAGTAGCTGCAAAATATTGAGAAGAGTACATTGCAGAAGGAATAGCAAGTCCCTGTGATTTTATAAATCCAGTGTTCTAAAAACAATAAACAGTAAGATAAACTTCATGCTTTTGTATCATATTGTGTCAAAGGAAGCTACTAGTATAGGGTCAAAGCACTGACAAAACCACAATAACAGTCTTGAAATCCTGATTATAAAGGGAAGGAAAAAGAACAGAAAAAAATATCGATTAAAAGGAAATCATAATGATTCAGGAGTTCAAACAACTAAAGCAAAAATAAATTTTCTTAATTTTAGAATTTAGATTAATGTATTCAGAAAAGTTTTCTTTATATATATGTATATATACCTACATATAACTAATCTGAAAGAATCCACTCAAGACTATTTCAATTATTTTTTTAAAACTTATGAAAAAGAAGCACTATCTATTCAGAGTAAAACAAATCAGATGGTGCTCTCTCCACAGAAACAGTCAATGCATTATGGCCACTGAGGTTGGAGAATGAGGGGAAAAAAAACATCAAATGGCATTTAAAAGCATTTAAAAAGAGCTATAGATGTGGCTATAACATCTTTGAAGTTAAATATAGGGATCCCACTGATTTGACACTTTCATCTTGAAGTGGCCAGAACGATACCTTCTACAGACCCCCTGTTTGGTTGGGTTTTCATATAAATTCAATATTTCTGTAAAGTTTCTGTTCTATTAGATACTAGATATATTGAAACCTCAGAAAATAAAAAAATATATATTGAAAAATCTTTACACCTATTACTGCTCTCAAGCTGTAATTATACATTTTGATAATATGCCTTTACGCTTTAGAGGAGCAAACTGTGAATATATGGAGGTATGCAAGCCTCTGTAGGCCAAGACTACACATTACTGCTGGCTGAAGAGTCCTCTCTTTTCTGAAAGGGGAAGTCAAAATGATATGAACAAGACATAGGTTACTCTGACCATGCGGTAAGTAGTAATTATCTGGTATATACTCTAATATAAGGACAATTATATCCTAGTCACATTATTTACAAAGAAATGGATGATATTATCTTTAAAAAGTTTGGGAGCCCAAAGAAAATGTATAAAGCAACTACAAGAAAATCTGATTAGCTGAATACTTCTGTCTAAGGTCCCAATCCCAGGTGAGGAAGCTGCTTATGTGAGAAACACCAACAGATGCAGTTGTTATCTGCATCTGCAACTCCTCATCGCCTTTGTCAATCATCTGTTAAGTACTCTAAATCCAAGAACTGCAGGAGACACTCAAATAAATATGGAGTGAAGGGCAACAGGTTGAAGGGGAGCAAGTCATTTTTATACCAGAAAGTTATTTTTTTTTATAACATACTTCAAAAACTTAGTAAGATACTATACTATGTAAAATTCTGAAAACCAAGGTAACTGAGAACACTTAGCAAACTTATCTAAACTTATGGAGGAACTTACGGAGACAATTTTGACCTTATCCTGTCCAGAAGATTAAACTTCACTTTTTTATTATTTTCTGAGACAGAGTCTCACTTTTTTTTTTTTTTTTTTTTTTTTGAGACAGAGTCTCGCGCTGTGTCACCCAGGCTGGAGTGCAATGGTGCCATCTTGGCTCACTGCAACCCCTGCCTCCTGGGCTCAAGTGATTCTCATGCCTCAGCCTTGGGTTTTTGCCATGTTGGCCAGGCTAATCTTGAACTCCTGGCCTTCAGTGATCCACCCAAGTTAGCCTCCCAAAGTGCTGAAAATATAGATATGAGCCACTGCACCTGGCCCAAATACCCTCTTGATGTAGCACTGGACTCACCTTGAGAAAAACTGGCATTTCCATTTTTTCTAGAAATTTAAAATTTCATTTGCTCCAGATCAACTCCAAAATATCACGCATTATACTGAAATGGTCCTACCATATCACCATTAATAATGATGCAACTGAGCTAAAACATCTGGTCAATTCAAAAAACAAAGCACAATTTGCAAATATGTACTTGTATGTATCCACTAAGTCTTTCTTTACCTACATTTGTCTTAAAGATGATATTTCTCCAGTATTACCTAAATTCAACAACTACTCTGAGCAACTCTCGTATGACCAACATGATGCTTCTGTGTCCCTGCAGATCTTGGTTTTCATCCCTCAAGCGTTTTTTCTCACCATTCCATCCCTCAAGTGCAGTGCTCCAGGCCGTACTAAATTTACTTCAAGTTATGAAAAACATCAGATCATTTGGGCCTTTCCATAAGCTAGTATCTTCTCCTCTCAGTGATTACCTACTCAGCCTCAGGCTCAGCTTAAATGGCAGTGCCTGTTAGAAGCATCTTCTGATATCCTTTACCTAAAGGTGGGGAAGTGACAAATTTAATGGGTCTCCTTAAACTAATGCACATTCCACCATCAAAAGGCATGATGTTATTGTAACTATTGATTTATCTCCCAGAAAATACTGTTTCATACGTTTAGGGACCTTGGTCACCTTGTTCACTAACTTTTTTCTAGAACCTAGCATTGTATCCTATCAGAAAGTTATTCTAAGAGTCCAGATGAGAAATGATGGTAGCCTTGGCATAAAAAATTATACTAACTCACTCATGAAGGCCACAGCGAATTTTCATCCTCTAAATAAATTTAACCTGTTTATGTCCAGTTTTACTTCTAATTGGAAATTTTGCGTACATCTGTTTATATTCCTTTTATATTTGTTTATTATTGGAGTTTATAGTCACTCAGATCTGTACTGTTACTTTCTGAATAATATAAAATAACTTTCTTTTAAAGATGAGGAATAGGGAACCCTGGAAAAATTAGGAAACATACTAAAGATCCACAGGTAATTAGCATTATCACCAGATTAAAATCCGCTAAATTGTCCTCAGGCATACTGCCTTTCCCACCATGGCATAATAATTCCATGTTCTTAATTAGCACTCATGCTGGTAGGGGGAAACAAGATATAGAATATATCTCCTCTAACTATATCACATAGTTGTTAAGGGCATATTTGATTATACTAAGTGATAATTATTTTTAAAATAGTTGAATTTTAATATTATTTTAATATATGTTTTGTATTTTCATTTGTTTTATTTATGTATATTTTTGTTTAATTTTATTTTCTGTCACTTTTACTTACAAAAATCTCTGTGAGCTAGTTTTATCCCATCCTCCAATGAAATCTCAAATAGTAACATTAATTTTCCATGCCTTCTTAGTCATAAAATGTTCTCTTTCAAAAATTTAGACTATTTGGCTATAGAAAAAAACAAAATTCTAAATTCATACAACTCTGCACTTCTTTTCTTCATTAAAACCTGAAAGCTTGCAGTGTGAAAGAAAATGTATTTAGATTCTTTTCATAATCTGTCACTCACCAAAGTCAAGCCAATGAGATGAGTGAACTGGAAAATGGTCAAAACTGACTCTCTCTTCTGCGACCATCTTAAGAAAATTCTGCTGGAAAATTCCAGTTTTGTGCCTCTTCCAATTAGTTATTTTCAACTTCTTCCTCACTTCTTAGATCACATCATGCCACCAGGAAGTCATTTGAACATTTGAGACAGTACCCTCTCTAAAGGCTTCTAGGACAGTTCCTTTCTTCATGGCCCACATCCAGGCCATGAAATATGTATCTCTGACCCCTAGGCACTAATTATGGGGCTATCTCCTGGTGCAGCCTGGCTTCTGACTCTGCTTTCCTGTCTCAGGCCACCTATCCACAAACTCATACATCCTCATGCTCCTCAAATTACAGCAAACATGAATTAATCCTTGAATTCATCCCCTTAATGTCCCCTGCACTAAAGTAGCCCTTCTCCACTCCAAAACACAGCTCCTTCCAATCTCCCCAAAATAAATTATTTACAATAGTTGAAACTGGACATTTCTAATGCTGGGAAGATAGGTTTTAAAAATCTTTTAACTATGAGCTGTACAGGAACGGTCTAGTGACTCACTTTAGAATTTGTAAGTACTGACACCCATATATTGTTCTTGAGCTTGGAATTTCAGCTCAGTTTATGCACCTCATTCTAAAATCCTGTAGCGTAATATAATTATTTTAGCTGGCAATTGTTGAATGATTCCTGTATGTCAGGCACTCTGCTAAGCATGCTCTAAGTGCATTACCTCGTTTATCATTTATTTCTAATTTTTTCAACGGCCTTATTACAAATCCCACTTTACCAGTTGAGAAATCAAAGTCCTGAAGAGGTAAAGAACCTCCAGGCAGCACAGCCAGTAAGAGGCAGGACCATCTGAATTTAAGTCCAGCCAGCTGGGTCTTAAAGCCCAAGTACCTAACCACTACGCCTAAGGCCTCTATGATCTTGTGAATGACAAAGGAATAGGAAAGTTTAAGAATAAGGGAAGTAAGAGCAGCTTATAGGGCTAGAAGACTGAAAGAAAGAAAAGTAATTTCTAATATTTGACATTGGGAAGGGATCCTGCACTCTCCTGGTTTCCCACTGAAGGATTCTAACAAGCAACTATAAAAAATTAACACAGCAAGACTTAAAAGTTAACACGATGTTATATGGAAGTTTTCCTGACACAAAGCCCAAAAATAATTATCTTCATATTTATGTAGAATTCTAGAAATAAAATTCTGTAAAACTTGATTTTAAATTAAACTGATTTTATAAGAGTCCCATTTTACTGCTCACAGTGTGAAATGAATAAATACCAAGTCAGAATCATCCACATTTCTATTGATCAATAAAATATTTAAACCGGCACTTTTTAATGCTATTACCTTTGAGTTTTATAATATTTAACACCTAATCAGCTCAACAGGACCAAAGTAATGGACAAATCTTATGACAAAAGGCTATGGACGTTTTTATTCGGCCAGCAATTTCAAAATTAAAGCCTGCTGGGAAGCTAAACTTCATGTCTTATTTACTTCAGCTTTGAAGGCTGCTCAAGAAGACGGCTCTAACTTTTGATAAGCATATATTTTCCCCCAGGAAATTTCCACTTTTTTCAAATTGTACTGGAAAAAAAGCAGTTACTGTGTTAAGTTACGTAGACCAAAAAATCAAATTACAGCTATGACTGTAATTTTGTATGAGTGTAATCATGGAACCTCAACATTTTCAGATGTTTAAATGAGATTACAAACCTTAGAAAATTTTTTAAGAAATATAAGCATAAAGCTATTCAGATGACCTAAGAATAAGGAAAATGAGTAAATTCTAGTCTGGAATGAAAAACATCTTATTTATTTTTTAAGCATATAAACATGACACATGTACCCTGTCTCATAGGATTCTAGAACACTCCTGAATTATTTAGCATTTTATAGCATAATAAACTATATTATTAAATTTTCAAATAAACTTTTAAAATATTAAGATTTATTATTTTTTTTTTAAATAGGTGGAGTCTCACTCTGTCACCCAAGCTGGGGCGCAGTGTTGAGCTCTCAGCCCACTGTAATCTCCATCACCTGGGTTCAAGAAATTTTCTTGCTTCAGTCTCTCAAGGCACACCACCACACCCAGCTACTTTCCATATTTTTAGTATAGATGGGGTTTCACCGTGGTGGTCTGGCTGTTCTCAAACTCCTGACCTCAAGTGACCCACCCACCTCAGCCTCCCAAAGTGCTGGGATTACAGTAAATGTTTATATAACAATTGATTTGGTAACTAATAATTTTCACAAATCTTTATTTCAAAATATTTTCTTGCATTTTCTTAGACTTGGACTTGACCAAATTTTTATTAAAGTAGAAATATTAAAAATAATTAAAAACTTAATCTAGGGTTGTTATCACATTTAGAACTTTAATATACATTGGTATAATTTCACTAAGTAAAACAAGCATATTAAAATTAATAGTAAAATCTGATTTGTAAGATACATTTAATGAAATACATGTATAAATAAGACTATCAACTTATACCCATGCAAACAATAAACCATTTTGAAACTTTTTTTAATTTCAAGCCTATGTAGAATGAATGAACATATTTCCCACAGCTAACAGTACTGCAAGTGACTATTACTTGCTATGTCCAACAAAACTGTGAATGTTATAAAACATGTCCCAACAAATTTTTCCATCTTCTTAACATTGGCTTTTGGTACAATGACTAATAAGCTACTGATAATGTGTACTGAATGAATGAACACGATCCTTTCTACTCTACCTACCCCTAGATTACTTGCCCAAATTGTAAGTGATCTGCAATAACTTTATTGCACACCTTTAGAGGGGAAACTGAATTTTGGCTTCCTATAAAATTGAACCGTTCTGAAGTATACAAAAATACATAAATATTTTTTCATACAATTTATTCCCCATTTAGCAAAAATAACTTCTTGTATAATTCTCTTCTTAAAGATTACAACCCTAGAATCTCAAGAATCTCTTTAAATATTTCATTTCATGAATTATAATTAATATCTATATACCTGTTCATTTAAGCATAGCATGCCCTATCGATTCTATAATAATACATTTTCTTTCTTCTTACGAAAAACATTATTTTGACAACAGCAATGAAGAAACGTTAAAATATGGCGTGCATGTAGGGGATTCCTCAGAGTTCTCTTTGGATCATCCTGCCATTTTGGAATAGAAAAAAAAAAAAACCGAATCTGTCAGTGTATGTTTTGATAAGTATCCAAAATTATTTAACAATTATTGTATCTTCCTTCAGGAGCAGGGCTGAGAAATGTTAAGAAATTACTAACTACTTAGGGTTCATTAATAATCATTTTGGTTAAAATTTTACCAAGCATCATATATAATACTTTATTAATGGAACCTAGTTATAATTATATTTTTGATGTTTATATGGTAGCAAATGCTGTTTTCTTATTAAATATAATTGAAGCAAAAATAAATAGACTTTCACTCTACTGGATTTAGAAGAAAAATGAGAAATAAACCAGGTTTCTAAAACATATTGGTTAGTATTTTCTGATGGACAGGCACCAAGGCTGGGGTCCACCCTAATAGAGCTCAACCAGCATCCAGAAAGACATACTGTTACAATTGCTACCATAAAGATGAGAAGTAAAACCCAATATACTCCCACTGACACCTTGATAACTAAAAGTCAAACAACCAAACATGAGACTCCAGCAGCAGTCTGGACATGGTCTAAGAAAAGTTATCAAGATTATTTTCCTTTCCAGCTACAGTAATGGTAAGGAACAATAAATATCTCTCAAGACAAGATAGGGTAACGAGTGACTGGAGCTACTCCCATAGTTTCTTTCTTAGGAAACTATGGGTTTTCAGTAAATAGTAAATACACCCAGTAAATAGTCCTCTCTTAGTTCTTTTTTTTTTCTTTTTTTCACTGACCCAAGTGGGAAGTCTACATGGATTAGTTAATTGGAATTTTTCAAGCTATTAAAAAAGCTATTGCGCATCTATTCCACATATCAAATATACAAAATTACTTAATGATTTAATTCTATCTTATTTTTCCAAGTATGTTTGGTGTATTATAACAATTAGAATAGAGAGTCTCCATTATTTTCACAAGCACATGAATTTTCAAATGTAACATAAAGATTACCTTCTTTAGTGTCATTTGAGATATCTGTTAATAAAGCATATTCATTGGACTCAACTCAATCCAACTGGGTCAGAATCTTACATAGTGGAGACACGTAATCTGCATGTTTCATACATTTTATCTTATTTATCTATTTATTTATAAACAAGTTTCTCAGGAAATTATTATGCATTATGTGGTGAATTCTTAATTTACTACATTTTGAGAATTATTGCTATGGGACAGTGGCTTTCAATCTTCCTGGCTACTCACAATCAAAATACAGTTTACATTAACGACAAGCATATACAGAAAAGAAGCAAATTTCACAAAATATTTGCCTCTGATGTAATTTTATATTTTCTATTCCCTCATTTTATTTTTGTGTTTATCTTATTCAGTAACCCATTGGCTCACAACAGGCATATTGAAAAACACTGTTTAACAGATGTAAGTGTTGTGATTTTGCATTCTTCAAGTATTCATAAATCTGTAACTTTCTATCTCTATAACTCTATCCTAAAATATGAGTGAATTCATCAAATAGATGTTCTAATACATCGTCACTGCTCATGACAAGATTAGCTACCATTCCTAGATTTCACAATATATACCGGACCTATAATTGCAAAGTTGAGCCAGTTCTGAATCCCGGGAGCAGAAGCTCCACAATTCAATGAATCCAGTGGAATCTTACCCTTCATATCCACAAATTCCTTCAAGGATATACAGAAGCATGTCAGGTTCCCCTCTTTCAGTAATTCAAATCAAGAAAAACCTGATAAAATGATGATATAATTAACACATTAGTTTTCCTAGCAAGTAAAGACTTAAAATATATCATTTAAATTCATTGATGGGTGTCGGAAAGTTAAGACAGGCAGAACAAACAAGGAACTAAGACAAAACCAACCAACCAACCAAAAAACCTCAGTAATCCGTGGAGAGCAATTACCGAAACATGGAGACCAACATCAGCAGCGAGGCATCATCAAAGTTACCGATATGAGGACTTTATTGCATTTCTAGCTGGATAGGATAGTAAGTCTTTGTATGACACATATGAGCCACACTGCTGAATAAAAGTTAATTGGGCACAGCATGAGACTAACCCCAGCACAACTGCTCACCAAATTAATAAGTCTCCTTTAAGCCTCCACCTTGAATTCTAACAGACTGATTGTATTTGAAAAAATGCAACTTACATTTTTTACATGCTGCCACTTAATTATACTAACTAAAGAGAAGAAATCCATTAAAATCTGGAAATTAATTTTCTTCTTTGATCATAAAAGCTACTTTCCTAAAGTCATTCTTTCCTCATTAAAAAACGAACTCATTAATCAAAAAATATTTATCTTATCTTTGGACTAATATGTATGTACTTGGAAGACAGTAGTGAACATGACAAATAAATACACTCTCATGGGATGTACAGGATATCTTATTTTTATTTATTTTATCTATACATGTTCAAACTTAGTCTAAATAATTTTACAATTTATATATAATTTAATCATTTGTTCTCACAAAGACTATATGAATTGAGGATCAGCTTCTTTTAGAATACAATTATGCCTGCTGGGATCATCCTGGTTGACTTTTTATTTCAGCTGTATTTCCTTTCTTGACATCTGCCTTGATTACACACTTTCTACCTCTTCCCTCCTAGTACTATCATATAGTTTTCTCTTACTCTTTCAAAAGTCAAGCTTGGTTGGAATTATCATCATGGATACCCAACCATTTATTACAGACAGTATTCATTCAAGATGTTCTGGCACAATTATATTTCATCATAATTTCACTGTTTTCTGATAAAAATCATGCTACACATCTATACCACCTCATCATAACTCAGATATTCCATATTTACCCTGTTATCATATTTAACACCTCTATAAAGTAAACCAGATACAGCAAGACCCTTATTTTTGAGAGGAGGAAGCAGTGAAAGAGTATAATTATTAGAGAAAGTAACATATGTCCAGAGGCTATTTTCATTTTAAATGTGACTAACTTAGAAGGGCAAAGAAATAATGCATGACATACGTTTTTGTATTTTGTCACAGAGTCAGTCAGGGTAAGTTTAACTAATAGTACACAGGGAAAACCACAATCACTGAAATTTGAGGTATACAATAACTTCAATAGAGCAGGTAGGTGACTGAGGTTCAAGTTTATAGACAGACACATAGTTTGAGGAAATCACTAGGATTTGTTCTTAGTAAAATGACAAAGACACTTAAAGATGAGAATGAACAGGTAAGATTAACCTAACACCAGAACTACAGGTGAGCTGATACTCCTTGTGGCAGTTTTAAAGTATACACCCCAGGATCTTTTCTACTAAGTAAACCTACTCCTCTCCTCCAGCCTAGATGGGAATTGTATCAAAACAAGGGACTCAAATGGGCCTAGGTTCAAAGAAAGAAAGATTTAGTGGGAAATAATTGTATGGTACCAATATACTTTGTACATTTTACATAAATATAAATATATTCAAATAAAGTATAACTACTGAGTAATACTGGTTTTTTCAAATAATAAAAAGTACAAGTTAGAGAAGGGGATAGTTTTAAAAAAAAGAGTATTTCTTATTATTGTTAAGTATTGCCTTTGTTAAAGCATACTTTTCTTTAAGGCGTCATATAAACAAAGGCTGTTCCATGGTATATTCACAGTGATAATCCATATACCCTCAAGTTAGCTCATTTTTGGCTGGCTGCCAATTCAAGTGATAATTGTACTTACAGCATTCCTTGCTCCTCACTCCAACACGATCCTTTTATTCTATATATCTGCAGCCAAATTTCTCTTGCTAGGAAAAAGAACTCTGCAGGCTCACATCCAACTTCATTACTACTATTGCTACCTGTTCACTGCCACCTCACTGACAGAATGCTCTCACAAAATTGACAAACAGGCTCTTCGTAACTAACCTAAGCTAAATATTACTTCCTTGAAGAAAAGGTTCTATAAATGTTCTAAATCTATAATTTAAGAGTCTTATTTAAATAAACATGTATTTAAAACAACACATATCATACAGATACTCCATACTCCCTCAGCTATCAAGTCCCAAAATAATTTCATTAATTTTCACTTCTAGCCAAAAACCAATCCCTGAGTCCTTCCTCTTACAAGATGAAAACAAAACAAACACACACCTCTTTGTTTAATAGATAAACAGTAACAGCTTGATCAAGAATATTCTATCCAAGTCAACCTCATCACACTGTACTTTTATTAACAAATATATAAGAAAAGTAAAATAACCCCACATACAAATATCTTTACTTCGACAAGCTGAAAGCAAGAGATGACGTTTTCAACTTGCAGAAAGGAAATCCTACACACAGACACAGATGCTTATTATTAGAAATTAAGTATGAATTCTGCTATGAAGAAATATTTTTTTTTTAATTGTGGTTATCATAGAGTACCACTTTAAATTTTCTGACTGTACCAAATTTTAAAGACACTGAGTTGAAAACTGCAGCTTGGAGAAAAGCTAGCATAGATATTTAAAAAATATACATCAAGAGTAAACAGCCATCACATGCAAACCAAAATACCCTCTATCCAAGGTGTTAATAGATTTTAGAGCTGTAACATTCTGATCTGGACAAAGTGATGCTGCTGATTTTATTTTTCTGGGGGAATTTTCCCTGCTTATACAGAAAATGGATAGAGTAGGAAGGTAGATCTTGAATAAAATTAAAGAGTTCTTAAAGGGAGAAATTAAAACCAGTTAAAGTATAATTAACCCTTAAAGGTATTAATACAAAGATTAGAGTTAAAATGTAATGCTAAAGAAATAATTAGAGGTTACAGAGGGAAGTGATACTTTGCAGGAACTTAACCTCTCCGATATAACCCGGAGAGGAACATCACTTCGTATTTTTTTCTCTCATCATAGAATACAGCTCTAACCCTTGCCCTTCCATACCAATTAGAGAATTTAAAAGACAGGTAAAGGGCAGTTAACAGCTATCCTTGTTTTAGTAGGAACAATCTTGATTCTTCCAAGTATAAACCTTATTAATTCATGCTGAGGGCTGGGATGAGATTTTCCATGTTATTGTATAAGATAGAAAGCATTTCTAGTTCTGTTATGATTTGACCAAGATTTTCAGAGACGACATTTTCATGCCGGTGAACTCAGACCTAGAGTACTGCTCTTGCCTGAATCAGATCTTCCTAAAAGGAAGAAATCTCAAGATGGATGGGAGGCTGCCTCTCACCAGAGGATCTGAAGAAGGGCAGAGCTTCTTGGCAGCTGCAACACAGGTACATGATATAAGAATACTCAATACAATGTTCCATCCGGGGACTTTTAATCTGGAGTGAATGATGGTAAGAAGAATAGACAGAATTAATTTCAACAGTGGTGGCAAGAGCAGCAGCTTTACTGTTTTCATGGCAGTGTTGCCAGAATCTGGTACTAAACCTTCCTCAAAATAAATGCAAATTAATACACTGTGATGCTTAAATCACTTTTACTCAACATTTTAGAAAGATAAAAATTTTTATATATGCTTTTGTTAAATATATAAAAATAGGCTAGGTATGTTATAGAAAAAAAAAAATGACAAAAATTCAACAGGCTTAAAACAACAGATCTTGATTTATCTCCCAAACTACATCTCCATTATGGGCTGACAAGTAGTGACTCAGAAACCAAAACTCAGTGAGGAGCCACCAATCAGATTGCTGCTGGTCATCACGGAAGAGGGAAAGCGAGCCTTTAGAGAGGGCCACACTGGCACTTAGTGTAACACACCCACCTCTTCTAATCTATACTCATTGGACAGACTAGTCGCAAGGCCTTTCCCAACCACAAAGCCAGCTAGAAAACTTGATCTTAACAGGTGTTTAGAAATCAAAAGATGGAAATATTATACAAATTGTGAAAGGAAAATTAATCTTGGGGCCCCAACACCACTGAGCTAAAGGGAGAAGTCAAGCAGGAAACTGCTCAGGGCAAACCTGCCTCCCATTCTGTTCAAAGTCACTCCTCTGCTCACTGAGATAAATGCATATCTGATTGCCTCATTTGGAAAGGCTAATCATAAACTCAAAAGAATGCAACCATTTGTCTCTTTCTACCTATTACCTGGAAGCCCCCTCTCCACTTCAAGTTATCCAGCCTTCACCTCCAGTTGTCCCACCTTTCTGGACTGAGTCAATGTACATCTTACACATATTGATTGATGTCTCATATCTCCTTAAAATGTATAAAAGCAAACGTGCACCTACCACCTTGAGCACACATCATCAGGACCTCCTGAGACTGTGTTACGGGCACATGTCCTCAACCTTGGCAAAATTAACTGAGACCTGTGTCTCAGATTTTGGGGGTTCACAAAACAGTATTAATTACTACCATAATTTTTGTTTTTACTTTTAAAGCTCTGGTGGGTTCCCTTGAAACTTTGAAACAAAAATGAATTGATTTTTTTATTTCAGTTTTGTCAACTCCATTGCCACAGTAAAGCCAAAGGAAGTACATCTCCATCTTTTTCCTCTAAGCAGTCACTCTAATGACTCAACTTTACTAAATTCAAATTTCTGTCCCACCTCAAGACATTGGCCAGTAATCAGTACCTTCTTTGGTTTGAATTGGCAGTGTTCCTGCCCACTCCAGAACTGTACCTTCACCCAGCATGTCAGCTCTGAGTTAGGTAGAGAAATCACACTGACATCCTATACATAAGCAGTGGTCAGACAGCAAGTAATTCATCTCCTCATCTTTTGCTCAGATCTCTAAAACTGCTGCTATCACTCTTGCTCACGACAGTGGGCCCAAGGTCCAGAATAATGTAGGTATTTTAAACTTCCTGTGAGAGTGGTCTGAACTACTGACAGACTTGCTGAGTCAATAAAGATGAAAACAACAGCCCCTGTGTGAAATCTCTCTTGACTTCACAGAAATCAAGAGTCAAGAGAAAAATAAATAATTCTGAATAAATCAAGAGTACAGATAAATAATAGATATCCCAAACCCACCCCCAAGAGGTGTGTATATTTTGCCAAAAGAAGGCAGAATGAGTTAGGTATCTGGTTACCAGAAGGGCAAACTGAGAAAATCACTATCGTTGCTCACAAAATCTCCAATTTTCAGGTACATAGTACAACCGCACTTCCTGTACCCTGGTGACTGGGACCAGAAATATGATTAGCTGTAGCCAATGAGTTGTGAGCTAAGTGTCACTTATTACCTGTGAACTGGAGCACTTATCGGCCAGCACAGGATCCTCTGAAACCCATCGGAACTCTTTCAATACTCATTGGCACTACTCTAGTCTAAACTGCGATAATTTCTTCCCTGAACATTAACAACAGTGTTCTAAATGGTCTCCCATGACCAATTCCTGCCCTCTCCAACCACCGTTCATCCTGGGGCCAGAATTATTACTTTTTTAACTGGATTACTTAATCATACTTACCCTAAAACACACTAGTAATATAACAGCTTTACTACTGTGCTAACAAAGGCCTAGTAAGCGCCTATAACATCAACAACCTGCCCAACAATTAGGATCAAACTACTAAATTTTAAGAAAGCTTATAAGGTTTCTAAGAAATCTTTTTTTCACATTCCTAGTCTATCATAACTATTTTTAACTGACACCTCTGGCTCTAGTCTCCATAACATTCCTCATTTCTAGGGTAAGCTGTTGTGGGAAGTCAGGGACCCCGAACGGAGGGACGGGCTGAAGCCGCAGCAGAGGGACATAAATTGTGAAGATTTCATGGACATTTATTAGTTCCCCAAATTAATACTTTTATAATTTCTTTTGCCGGTATTTACTGCAATCTCTGAACATAAATTGTGAAGATTTCGTTGACAGATATCACTTCCCCAATCAATATCCTTGTGATTTCCTATGCCTGTCTTTACTTTAATCTCTTAATCCCGCCATCTTCTTCATAAACTGAGGAGGAAGAATGTCGCCTCAGGACCCTGTGATTGTGTCAATTGCACAAATTGTTGAGCATGTGTGTTTGAACAATATGAAATCTGGGCATCTTAAAAAAAGAACAGGATAACAGCGATGTTCAGGGAACAAGAGAGGTAACTCTGAACTGGCCGCAGGTGAGCTGGACGGAACAGAGCTATATTTCTCCTCTTTCAAAAGCAAATAGGAGAAATATCACTGAATTCTTTTTCTCAGCAAGGAACATCCCTGAGAAAGAGAATGCGCCCTGAAGGTAGGCTTATAGATGGCCCCTTTAAGGCGTGCCGCCTTTTCTGGTCGAAGCCGAAGGGATGAAACAAGCCCGGTCTCCTGCAGCCCTCCCAGGCCTATTAGGTGGAGGAAATTCCTGCCTAATAAATTGTGGTCAGACAGGATGTCTGCTCTCAAACCCTGTTTCCTGATAAGATGTTATCAATGACAATGGGTGCCCGAAACTTCATCAGCAATTTTAATTGGTCCTGTGATCTCGCACTGCCTCCATTTGCTTTGTGATATTTTATGACCTTGTGAAGCAGGTGATCTCCGTGACCCACACCCTATTCGTGCACTCCCTCCCCTTTTAAAAATCGCTAATAAAAACTTGCTGGTTTTACGGTTCGGGGAACATCACGGATCCTGCTGACATGTGACGTCTCCCCCGGACACCCAGCTTTAAATTTCTCTCTCTTGTGCTCTTTATTTCTCAAACCAGCTGAGACACTTAGGAATAGAAAAGAACCCACGTTAAACATCGGGAGCAGGTTCTCCTGATAGTAAGCATTCTAAAATATTAATTCTTCTTAGTATTATTTCTCATTTCTTAATACCTATTAATGGGTTGTAATCAACTACAGTAATAGTCCCCAACTAAAGTCTTCTAAAACCCTTAGGTCTTTAGGGCAGTGGTCCTCAAACTTTTTGGCACCAGGGACCAGTTTCATGAAAGACAATTTTCCCATGGATGACAGGTGTGGGGCTGGAAGCAGGGGGATGGTTTCA
Organism: Theropithecus gelada; assembly: GCF_003255815.1. Taxonomy (NCBI): domain Eukaryota; kingdom Metazoa; phylum Chordata; class Mammalia; order Primates; family Cercopithecidae; genus Theropithecus; species Theropithecus gelada. Next base: position 17,099,383 of record NC_037669.1, on the reverse strand, counting down.
GGATGAAACTGTTACACCTCAGATCATCAGGCATCAGCTGGATTCTCATACAGAGTGCACAACCTAGATCCCTCACATGTGTAGTTCACAATAGGGTTCATGCTCCTATTGAGAATCTAATGCCACCATTGATCTAAGGGGAGGCAGAGTTTAGGCAGTAATGCTTGTTCGCCCAATGCTCACCTCCTGCTATGCAGCCTGGTTCCTAAAATGCCATGAACTAGTGCCGGTCCACAGCCCAGGGAGCTGGAGAGCCCTGCTCTAGGGCATACTAAGTTTAAATGTACAAATGAAAAGTTTTAACTTTGGATTTCCAATTTATAGTTTTTAAATCACTACATAAAAACTCAAACAGTTTTGCTTTAAAATGGAAGCCATAAAGATACAGACTAATGTGTATCTGAAGTGAACAACTGTGTAGAACATATGTGTAGATGAAGTGAACAACCAGCCTCTTTCTCAGCTGGGAACCACTTGCTAGGTAAAATTGTTCATTCTAAGTCACATAGTATTAAATATCTACCCAGAAATGACCACTAGTTAAAGTGAAAAGCAAGAAAAATACTGATGTAGAGCTACAATAAAAATATAAAATATAGTAAATATTATATTTATTGGGGGAGGGGCTTTCCACATACAAAATGCACCATTCACATATAACTACCTGAAACTGCAGTGTGACCTCTTCTTTATTTCATTATTTAGAACTAGGATATGACTACTATATAAATGAACCACTAAGGATTTTAGTGCAAATTTGTTAATTTCAAATATCGAAATACTAAGAGTTTTATGCCATATTAAGCAGATGCCTTTTAATTGATATATTAAAATATACATTTGAATTATAGAAAATTATAATTATTCTGGCTACTATTAAAAAGTCAAACAACAACAGATGCTGTCGATGTTGTGGAGAACAAGAAACACTTTTACACTGTTGGTGGGAACGTAAATTAGTTCAACCATTCTAGAAGACAATGTGGTGATTCCTCTAACACCTACAGGCAGAAATACTATTCAACCCAGCAACCCCATTACTGGGTAAACGCCCAAAGGAATATAAATCATTCTATTATAAACACAGATGCATGCATATGTTCACTGCAGCACTATTCACAATAGCAAAGACCTAAATGTCCATCAGTGATAGACTGGACAAAGAAAATATAGTACATATACACCATGGAATACTATGCAGCCATAAAAGGAAGGAGATTAATGTTGTTTGCATGGACAAGAATAGAGCAGGAAGCCATTATCCTCAGCAAACTAACACAGGAAAAGAAAATCAAACACTGCATGTTCTCACTCATAAGTGGGAAATGAATGAGTGAACATATGTAAACATTGTGGGGGGGCGCAGAACAACACACAGTGGGGCCTGTCGGAGGGCCATAGGTGGAAGGAGGTAAAAGATCAGGAAGAATGAGCTAATGGATGCTGGGCTTAACACCTGGGTGATGCGATGGTCTGTGCAGCAAAACAGTATGGCACGTTTACTTATGTAACAAACCTGCACACCCTGCGTATGTACCCTTGAACTTAAAGTAAAATTTGGCAATTAAAATAAAAAACTCCAAGATACATTAAGTAAAACAAAAAACTTGAAAAGAAAAATTATAATTATTTAATTTGAAAGTATGCATGAATTCTCAAATAGAAAGATGAAATATTGTCTTACATTTTCTTTTAATTTTGTTATACTTATTAATAATATAATCAAAATGCCTCCGCCCAAAGTTGTCATATTACACCAAAAATGATTAAATGAGCTATTATTTAAAGGTATTAAAGATATTGTAGTGAAAATGGCCCAAAAGTAAGATATTATTGAAACATGTTGACCTGATAAACAGTTTCAGATTGCCTCATTTTTCAATTGCTCCCATCTCCAGTCTGTCCTGGCCCTCTAAATGACATCTATACCAAATTAGTTGCACTTTCACAGACATACAAAATTCCTTCCTTGTCTTTGAATGATCTCTTCCATGTTTTAAAAATGCCCTTTACTGCTGATTCTCCCTCATCATAAACAACGTCGTTCAATACTCTGAACAAACATTATGTCCTGTGAGAAGCCTTTGTTGACTTCTCTATGCAGAGTAAGTCACACCACACTTCCTTATCCCCCAGGAAATCCTGTGCACATTATTACCAGATAGCAATTGCCACACAGAATTATGATAACTAGTTTATGTATTTCTGTACTCTGTGCTCATGACATCTAAGCTTTTTAGTCACAGAAGCCATGTCCATCTGTTTCTAGGATATAACTTGAGAATGCAGGGCACACTTCTATTTGCTATCCAATAGCCAATATGAAAAGTCACCGCCACCTCCTGACCTCTGTATCAAGGAATTCCTCTTGGCCTCCCTATCTTATCACTCAGTCTAGATGCCCTCACATAGTGCCTTTTTCTTTTTATGTTCTCATCCTATCTGAGTGTTTTTGGGTAAGTTACTTAATCTCTGTGTGTCTCACTTTGCTCATTTATAAAAAGGGGAATAATAATGGTATCTACCTCCTAAGGGTGAAAGGAAGATTAAGTGTGTTTATCTATGCAGAATGGTAGATTTACTTTCCCCTTTTTGCCCTATTTCAATCTAATAACCCAAGACAAGACTATTTATGTCGGCACACTGTCAGATGCTGCCGCAGGGCTGAAGTGTGCACAGGCACAATCATGGTGACACTTGGATACAATTGGTTTGTCTGCCCTTCCTTTTACTGTTCTCTTCTTTTTGACTCAAAAGGGAGGTAGAATGGCTCATCTGTTTAATGCCAACATGAATCACAGTTTCTGAAATTCAATTAATGTTTGTTCAGTAAATGTGGAATGAATGATTAAATGACTTGATCGGCAATGTTTAAAGATGTCAGCATTGCTGTAAAACAGTATGTGAAAGAATACAATTGTCGAACACTTCACAATTTTCAAAACGTTTTGACAAACAATATACCATTGCTACAACAACCCTGTAAAACAAAACCTTCAAGGATTATCAGCACTTTACCAAGGAGGAGACTGTGATGGAAAGAGATTAAAATACTTGCCCAAGGCCACAAAAAGACCAGTGTTAGCTAGTCAACCTAGTTAATCTGTCTCGTGCCAACATAGGAAAAAGGTTATTATTTTTTAAAGCTTCTCCATATGTTTCCCCATGATAGCAATAAATTAGCAAACTTCAGGTTAAGTATTAATGGCCTAAATGATTTTGCCTGATAGTTATTCATGCACTAGTATGATGCCAAGAAAAGTGATTTCATGATTTGAGGGAGAAAAGAAAATACCGTTTATGAAAAAATTCACAGAGATGAGAGCTACTTGTCAAGTGCTGCATACCTCATGAAGTGGCAAAGTATTGTCTCTAGATTACATTTCAGAGTTTCTTCCTACATAAACCAAATAGAACCTAAGATGAATTTTATACAAGTAATATGAAAAATAATCATCATCAATGCTTAACTTCCCGTTAATACTGTGAAATTCTTGGCAATATTTTTGTATAATTTTTCTTGCCAAAGTTTACTATGAATCTCCATTTAGAAATGACAAGATTGCGAGGTGGCGGACGCCTGTAGTCCAGCTACTCGGGAGGCTGAGGCAGGAGAATGGCGTAAACCCGGGAGGCGGAGCTTGCAGTGAGCTGAGATCCGGCCACTGCACTCCAGCCTGGGCGACAGAGCAAGACTCCGTCTCAAAAAAAAAAAAAAGAAATGACAAGATTTATTCCACCACATTTGTTAAGGAAATAACCAATATGTATGTGGGTCTACTACATGCTTAATAGTTAAGAGTCTTCACAAGAGAAAGAAGAAAGGTATTCGAAATTAATTGCAAGTCTTGTTTACAGACATGAATCTGGGTGGGACCCAAATATGGGTATTTTTTTCCAAAAATCCCCATAATGATTTTGATATGCAGCCAGGGTTAAGACCTTTTGGCTTCTCAATAAAGCACAAACCACTTAGCATAGCATTCAAGGCTCTTGCTATCCTCAACAATGTGTATGTATTTTCCTTCATTGTTTGCCTCATTCCCCCTCACAGTCTTTATCTATTCCCAACTATGTTCTAGTCACCTCTCCCCCTGCCCCATATGTATTTTCCATCCCCTTGAACTTGATACTCCCTCTGCCTGGAATGATTTGTAAGTACTAATTATCTGATGAGCACCCACTCATGTTTCAACTTGTATGTCAAGCTTCACTTCCTATACAAAGTCTTTCTTGAAATTTGAAAACAGGTATGACCACCACTTCCTCTGAAGCCTTTGATAAGCCATCCATACTTTCATCACCACACCTATAACACTTGTTTCTACACATTCGACTGTCTCTTTGTATTAAATGTTAAATTCACAGAGGACTAAGACTAAATTTACTCATATTTGTATCTCCAATACAGGGCCAATAGTTATATATTTATTAATTGCTGGTTGTGTTCGTGAATTCCAAAGGTAGGGATCTAGTTTAATTTCTAAATCTACAACTTACTATCTTTTGACCTTGAGCAAATTACTCAAACTCATTATGTCTTAGTTTCTTAAGTGCTGTTGACTTAAAATAACATGAACTATTTCTTAGTTCAGATGTGATGACTGAATGGAATAAAGACTAAATTGCTTAAAATACAGTAATAACTTAAGGTTGGCTATTACACCATTACTATTACAATTGTTGTGTAGCTGGACACCTGCTCATAAATTCCATCTATAAATCTTTAAAACAAAAATAGTGTCTTTTTTGCCATTCGATAGATAATTAGAGGAAAGCCAAGATATTAAGCCATTTTCCAATAAATTCATTGTTAATAAGGCACAGAACTGAAACTCAGTTCCAGGCCTATTTGATTATGCAGCTTTGAATAGAGTAAAAAATTAAAGAAATATAAGCAGATACAAATCAAGTACCTTACTGACCAAACTTTAACAGTAAGCTATCTCTGCTTTATAAATCACCATCTCCTCTTTTGAATCCAAGAAAACTCCCGCTAACTCATTTTTAATCACTTCTTAGAGTTGGAAGGAAAAAAAAAACACAACAGGGTTTCCAGGATTTTCTCTCTCTACCCTTAGAAATTCAGAGCAACTCCAATGTCTTGAGCTTTTCATTACTGCTAATAGTTCAGAGTTGTGGTATCAATACACCTTCAAAATACTTCCTACTTACTTCTAATTCTTCTTTCGCATTGTGCCTTTTATTCCATTCTTTTTTTTTTTTTACATGAAAACCTAGGTTACATATGACTTTTCCTTTATTCTCTAGCTACTTATTTTAGTGAGAAAACACATGGGCAGAACATGCAGATTCTCCATTATGGTCACTATGCAATGAGAATCATATTTTCCTTTCATTTTTTTTTTTCTGTTTAATGCACTGGTACTCAAAGCCTGGGTTTATGCAAACATTACATACTCTGCAAACTGAGGTATATGTAAATGGCCATCATCCACACAGGAGCTGCCAAAATCTTCCTGATGGTTTTCTTTTTGTCTTCTTCCAGAAATTTATCAAGGGAGATGCTTTTGTGTTTTGACATTTAAATCAACTCAGATTAATTTATACAAATGTATAATTGATCCGTAAAATCTTAGATTATTTTTCCAAGAATATTTAGTCATAGTTATTACTGTTTCTTTTGTTGTGGTCAGTGAACTTTGGGAAATTTTTTTTTTAATTTTATTATGGGTACATAATACTTGTATATATTTATGAATTAGAATAAATAAGATCTAGTATTTTGTAGCACAATAGGATGACTATAGCTAACAATAACTTATTGTGTATTTTAAAATAACTAACAGTGGAATCGCAATGTTCTTAATGCAACAAAATGATAAATGCAGTTAGTTTTGAAGGAAAGCAGTACCTTAGGCTCCTTTTTCACACAACACTCTTACAATGAGGTACTTCGAGCTTCAGGAAAACGTTATTAGCTCTCTCACTCTGGTTTAGCTTTCTTCAGCTAGATCTCTTTTATATTCTAAGAGATGATACATTCACTCCATCTCTTACCATTACACAGACAGCATAGTTTACTCCTTAAGAATGCAAGCTTTGGAGCCATAATGCCTAGCTACAAATCCTTACTCTGTAAACTAGTTTGCTAGAGCTGCTATGGCAAAGTACCACAAACTGGGTGGCACAGAACACAGACTTTTATTGTCTTACAGTTCTAAAGGTGAGAAGTCTGAGGTTGAGGTTTCACAGAGTTGGTTTCTTCTGAAGGCTATGAGGAAGAATCCATTCCATTCCTTTTTCCTAGTTTTTTGGGGGCTTTCTGGCAATTTGTGTATTCCTTAGCTTGTAAATGCATAACACCAATACCTGTCTTCATCTTCACAGGTCATTCCACTTGTGTACATGTCTGTGAACAAATTTCCCCCTTTATAAAGACACCAGTCATACCAGCTTAGGGGTCAACCCTAAAACAGTATAACCACATCTTAACCATTTACATCTGCAATAACACTATTTACAAAGAAGGTCACATTCTAAGGTACTAGGAGTTAGGAATTCAACACATGAATTTTGATAGGACATAATTCAACGCAGAAGATACTGTAACTAACAGTCTTTAACACTGGGCCAAGTTACTTATTCTGTGTTCCAATTTTCACACCTATAAAATGAATATAATAATAATATTACTTTAAAGGGTTGTTGTGAGGATTACATAAATATACTAAACTACTTGGTGTAGTATCCAACAAAGAGTAAGCACTCAAAAACTCATAGTTTATACTATTGCACATGGGAAGGTAGCCCATGGAAAAGTAATCTTCTCCTCAAATTTTTCTTAGATGAAACATTGGCAGTCTTAAAATCCAAGTTCCTTAAAATGTCAGTTACTGGTTATATAAAAAATGCTAGACTTAGAAGTATATTGATTTTGTTGTAGAGTTTAGGAATCAATTTATTTTTAAAAGCATAATAATTGTATATGGAAGCCAAATCAATATTGGGCACAATATTGTGTGGCACAAATTTTCTCATATTAACCAGGCCAATAGCAACAGCCAAAATATTATACAATAATTTGAATGTACTGAAACTGTGGACTTAGCATAAGCCATTTGCTAAAAGTCAAATTTTTTGTAAAAGAAAAGTTAGAAGTTCAGGTCACCTACATATTTCCTTATCGTCTATACTGCAGAATAAGAGTTTTATTACGACAGGCCAGGTGCGGTGGCACAGGCCTATAATCCCAGCACTTTGGGAGGCCGAGGCAGGTGGATCACAAGTTCAGGAGATAGAGACCAACCTGGCTAACATGGTGAAACCCCGTCTCCACTAAAAACACAAAAAATTAGCCGGGTGTGGTGGCAGGTGCCTGTAGTCCCAGCCACTTGGGATGCTGAGGCAGGAGAATGGCGTGAACCCGGGAGGCGAAGCTTGCAGTGAGCCGAGATTGCGCCACTGCACCCCAGCCTGGGCAACAGAGCGAGACTCCGTCTCTTTATCAGGACAGAGAATGTTTCAAATTACACTTGGGGAAAAGAAAATATATGCTAACCTACTGGGACTTTAGCTTTTAGCTTCATGATTCTATAATAATATGCATTCTATATTGTTAATATTCTATCGATGGTAGTAGTAAAATTATACATAGGCATCCTAGGCTGAACTGTTAAACTCTATAGACTCTTAGTTAAAGTCATATTCACTTCCAAATCGAGTTTTTAAAATGAGGGCTAAAATCTGAAAGAAGTTATTTGGATAATTACATGAGCAGTGAAGTGATTAGATATATGGTGAGTTTTGGCCATCCATTACCCATTCCACTTGTTTTAGTGACAGCATTTTTAAGGAATTACTTTTCCCACATAGCATCCAGCCATGGTAAGGTCGTCAATCAAAAGACTCTATTCTTTCTATGATGTAGGGGCTCGACCCAGTCAAGGCCAATCAGATTTCCTCTTGCAGCATTGAGAGTTTTCAGCTGAGTTATGCAAGGAGCGGAAGCAGAGTTGAAATCAATTCAACCCAAGGGGACTGATGAGTAATTCTTGATGCCTACATTTCAGGTGTTGCACTGGTTGCCATCATTTGCTAAAGTTGTTTTCTAAGATATTCTTTGATTCTGTGGACTTGTATCTAATATCTTACAAGTAATTTATTTTCTGTTTATGTTAGCTAGCTTCAATTCCTATTGCTTGCAAAGAACTTGAATGATACACATAAGGATGCCCAAGTCAGGGTTTCTCAAACCATCTGCAAATAAATCATACAAGGATGCCTATTAAAAATGAATATACCTATGTAACAAGCCTGCACATTGTGCAGAGGTACCCTAGAGCTTAAAGTATAATAATAATAATAACATACATTACAGGAATGGATGATCTTTATTCTTAATAAAAATGCCAATTGACAAAAAAAAAAAAAAAGAACAATCACAAACACTGTCTCATAGACACTAAATCCAACTCATTGGAGTGGGCTCAGGAGAACAAGTTCTGCAACAATTCTTACAGACACTAAGACTTGACAGGTGCTGTAATACATCCAAATTGGAAGAAAATCAAAAGTAGCCCACATGGGGGAGGATCAGGGGCTGATGATTCAAACTGTGTGGCTTCTCAGTAGGTACTTAAGTTTTCATTACTGCTCATTAATCAAGACAGCTTACATAGTGTTTAGCATACAGTTTAAACATACAGGACAAATTAATAAGCAGGTGATAAACAAAGAAGCAAAAGCACATAGTAAATGGTCTTATACCCATAAAACTAATATACATAAATAAAATGAGAGTAAAAATAACAATATTACTCAAAATCATAATTATTAGCTTCTGATTTTAAAAATATTCAGGGAATATAAAATACAGGGAAAGCAATTATTTTTCTTAAATCGGCAGATAAAATTGTATTTATCATGTACAACATGATTTTTTGAAGCATATATATGTGTGTGTGTGTGTACATATATATATATAATGGAATGGTTAAATGTAGCTAATTAACAAATGCATTACCTTCATAGTTATCACTTGTGCAGTGAGAACACGTAACATCTACGTTATCATCATTAACTATGCTCACCATGCTGTACAGCAGATCTCTTGAATTTACTTCTCTTTTCTAACTGTAACTACATATCCTGTGATCAATGTCCTCCCATTTCCCCTTGCCCCTAAGAATTGTTCTCCAAATAATCTTTCTATTACTTTTAAAACAGATTATTTACAAAAGATATAGATTCAATGTGTTTAAATATTTTCAAGACTTAAAGATAAATAATATTTAAATGTAATATATTTACATTTTAATATTCTAGAAGTTTTCCTGAAATTCTCTTTCCCATTCATTAATAGAAAGTACATGGATCAGACAGGCCTAAAACCTGCTTTATTTTTCCTTTGTGGTTACTAATTTGCCTTATCAGCTTTGCCAAGTAACTTAACGTTCATATAAATTCCATTAGTAAAATAAGTACAGTAATTTATGCTACTTAGTTACCTTAGAGAGGTGGAATAAAAATGAAGAAGTGGTAGAATTAAGTTAATATACACAGTTGAAAAGTATTTGGTATTTTCTTTTTTTTCTGGTATGTCAAATCCTCTATCAAGTGGAGATACAATACATTTTTATATGCACATTAGTGAGAAAGACTGCTGAATTTAAAATATGTTCAAGTTTTTCAGGGAAACAGCCTCTGTAAGCACAAAGACCTGATGTTATCCATTTGTTTTGAACCTAAATTAGAATTGATATTCCTAATAACTAGTCTCAAGCAAGTTATATTCAGAACACTTAATGTAATATGACCTGAATTATAGCAGAAAAAATAAAAATGTACACATACTTTAAATTTATAGTTATTTTCATTACAGCACTAAAGTGAGATACTTAGGATTATGTGAACCACTGCACTCTAGTGAAAGAGAACTTGTTTATGGAGCAAATAGCATACCATTTGTGTGTGTGTGTGTGTGCACGCCCACGCGTGCATCCGCGTGCATGTGTATACGGACAGTATTAGATCAGGGTATAAGTAACTGCCTGAAAGGTTATAAGAACTACAGTAATAGCTAGGTAAGCTATTTTGAAATTTTAAGCAAAATTCAGTAACTCAGACATAACATACAATATTTATTTCAAATATATTTCCATTTCCTATGTATTAATATGATACTCATCAGCATTTAACACAGAATTTCAATCTTCAAGTCAGAATGTGGAAAGGAACAAGGTGACAGGCAGCAGATACTACATCTAATACTACATCTATTTCCACTTGAGACTGGAAGAGAGCTCCCATACAGCCATAAATTGCTGCATAAATAAAGCACTAATTGTTGAATACCAAAATGTTTTAAAATTATCAGTAATTCCCAAGAAGAGGAGGGCAGGCAAATGACCACACCTCTTTTCCTCTGGGTACTTATGAAGGGCACATATTCCTCCTAATCCAGCTATTTCCAGTACAATCTTACTGGAAAAGGAGCATCCTGTAGCGAGGGAGAGCACATATTTTTTGACAGGAACTAAACTGTCTGGAGTTCAAATTCTGGATCTGCTTCTGGTTATGTGACCCCAGAGTAATTATTCATTCTCCCTAGGCTTCAGTTTCCTCATCTGTAAAATGAGATGATTATATATTTAACTGTACTCCTTACCTTCTGGACTATGTGGGGTAATTTTTTCCCTTTTAAGTTTCCAAACATAAAATGAATGATTCTCCTCTACTCCCATCAAATTTCTTTTTAAAAAGGAACTTTCATATATTTTAAGCAAAAGTTCTTGATAAACAGATGATCCTTATCAGTCTAAGATAAAATGTGAGGTGCTTGTTCTTCATACCTCAGTGTACCCTTTCACAACCATTATAAAGTTGGGCTGAGACAGCTTCCAACCTCCAAAACACAGCCAATAAATATGAGTCTGGAGCTTCGTCTATATCTAGAAATCTATTTCCTGACCCTAGGCACCCCAACTTTGTATAAGTCATTATTTTTTGCATTATCTCTAGATCTGTAAGTGTTGCCATTCAAAAATGGAAACTCATTTGTCAGTAAGAGCATGTGATAAAAATTAACCCTCTGGTTGCCAAAAATCAAGAAGGATGTGTAGTCAGCTCTTGGCTGGATATCAGGCAGCAAGGACAGTCTAGACTGGTGGCTGTGCAAAACCACCAAAACAGATTAGGAAGCTCAGAATGATGGAGCTGTGGAGGTGTTCGGGAATGAAACAGTGTTGATCATCCAGGAAAACACAGATGGAGACAGACACAGCCTATCTCTTTCACTTTTGCTAAAATACTTCACCATTTTAATCTGGCCAGAAACCCTGGTCAAATATCTGATTCCAGGGTTTATTTCCAGGAACAAAGGACAGGCGGACAAGCCACTCCTAAGCACTCATAAAAATGAAGGGGAGCTGGGTGTGTCTAAAGCATATGAAAGTGGATTCCATATCCTTAAGGTTACCTTTAAGATTTCTTTTGTATCCCTAAACACCACCTCTCAAACTCTTGACTTGAGTTTCCTGATAAGAGAAAGAGCACACATCGTGGACACATAGGTAGCTTTTTTTTCGTTTTCTTTCATTCCTTTGCTCTTTGTAAATTCTGTGGGAATACCGTCATGTTAAATAGGTCCATGTTATCTCCTCCGAAGGGACTAGGAACTCATTTTAGTATCAGATGGGAATAAAATTCCTAGCCCAGCTGCTGTTTTGAACAGCCTAAACGGATAGAGCAAAAGTTCAGTAGAACCCCACTTAACACAAACTCTGGTATGTTTAGGAGGTTTTGTTTTGTTTTGTTTTGTGTGTTTTTTTGTTTTTGTTTTTTGTTTGTTTCTTTTTGCAGGGATGGGGGCAACTGATTTTCTTTTCTCAGAGAACTTTTATTACTGTCTTCTATATTCTTATTTTTTCAGAGTATAACAGATTGGCAAAATTTTCAAAGTAAAGATGTTGGGGTGAAGACAGAGTAAACATCCTAGCCACAAAGACAACCCAAAATAGAACAATAATCATGAATTTTTAACTGTCTTCTTAGCCACTCTAAAGTAACCCCTGAATCTCCATTAGACTGTTCTTGCAAGCCTTCTTTCCTTATTCTCCTGTCACCTCTCTTATGTTCTCTCTTAGCAGCCCAACAAGTCTACCCATTTAATTCATGCAAAGGAATCTGGGACTCCTGTTGATGCACATGCCCTTGTTGAAGTCTTTTTTCAAATAAATAAAGTTATCTCTGTGAAAATATTTTCCTATTTTGGGACATTTATTTTGATTCCAATTCTCCCATTTCATAAATAAGGCTGAGATGAAAATCCTTGTATAGAATTCTTGGCCTACCTTTTCCTTGTGATTTCCCTTGAATTTAAATTCATAAAAGTGGAATTAATTGATCCAAGTATATGAACAGTTTTCACTATTCTGTATAATTGCTTTCCGGCACACTTTATATCTTCAAAAGAAATACTTGCCATCATAACATCCTCTGAGGCATGATATATTAACCTGAAGCCATAACATATCTAGAAAATGAAGTCAAATAGGATAGGCAAGTGTTCTCTACACATCTTTTAACTCAAAAAATTAACAAAAAAGACTAATACATATTGTTCCATAAAAATCATAAACTCCAAAAATATTCAATGTTAAGGAATGAGGACTGGAAAAGAAAACTTCTTTGCTTTCACATGAAGAGTCATCCTAGTTCTTACTCAAATTCTCAACTTTCTTTCAACTGCTTTCCAGCTTTTCCCACTCAAGAAAAACTTTCTCAGAGCTTGACAAATGAGAAGACTACATATGTGTGTGAGGCTTTAAGATCAGTGCACACATGCAGTAAAGCCAGATGCCCATGCTTTTGTGTCAGCTTACATCCATGTAAATGCCCCTCCTAAGCCTGAGTTTACCTTCCCCACCCTCTGGCATCCACCTACACCCAGGCAGGTGTCAAACACTCTTCTTCCTATGTATATTAGGTGACTGGATTCAGGCTGATTTAAATTGGAAGATAAGGAACCCCATTTAGGAATAAGTTACATTAGTTGTAATTGTACAACTAACCTCTTGTCAGGGAGCTTATCACTAGCATATGAAGTACTTATTCAGTGATTGGTAAATGGATATTTTATTTCACAATCGCCTACTGACCAATGTGTACATGAGTTTTCAGAAGCAAATCTCAGAAGGAAAAGTGAAAAAACTTGAGGGCTGAAGCCCATTTTGTTTTTGAAACTGTAATAAACATAATTAAAAGACAGCTTGGGAAAAATATTTGGAAATAACATGAGATATATAAGGACTATATAAAGAACTTAAGACATAAAAGTATAAACTATAATCATTCCAATTTAAGAACAGCTAATAGAAAGACACGGAAAATAGCCAATGCACATAAAATATTCGCTATCTTTGCATTGGAATAGAGCAAGTTCATATTTTAAACCAGAAGTTGAAAGCAACTGCACTGAACAGGATAATCTTGGACTTGGAGAGTAAATGGATCATTTACTAAAATACTAAAAATGAAACTGGTGGGTTTTTTTTAACAGGTAGCATTTAAGTCTCTTATATTCCAGTGCCACATCTAGAGTGGAATTTCCAACCAAACTAGAGAGGCATTTGAAAAAATGGGATCTATATCACAAGTGTCTTATGTGTGTATTACAGTCTATCTTAAATATTTTAGAATTAAGGTATGAAGACTTTGGAAATACGTCCAATTCAGTAAAGTCTGGTTATAAGTCGGATTCTGACAGCCTAAGTAAATAATCTACTATCAGAGAAAACACATCAAAGACTTATGATATATAATCTGGCACAGAATTAAAATAACTTTTATGACAGCAATAAATAACCACATGCTAGATATTGTATACAGATTATAGGAGAAATATGTTACTCTAACCTTATAAAAATACTTACTTTCATAATTTAAAAATGATGCCTGCACTAGAGTGCTGTAATTATAACCAAAAAACCTAGATGTATTCAAAATGAGGAATAATCTACTAGCGTTATCAGTAGACCTCTAATTTTTTAAATAATTATTAAAGGTTATCATTTTTATCAACATATCTTTAATTATTATAATTAATTATTTCCAAAAGGCTATATCACATATATGGGAAGAAGGGTCATAAAATGTTTAATTTAAAAATAGGAGTATAATTATAATACAGAAACTAGATTGATAGTTTTCACTGCTTTTTGACATTCTAAAAGTACAAATCTAAATGTCAACAGCTAATCATGGGTAATCTGCTATTGATTTTTCTCTGTTTAGAAACACCAAGTTCTGGCAGCAATTTCTAATTCTATGTGCTTCTCAAATATAAAAATACAGGCTCTACCAAACAGCAATTTACCTAATTTCTAAAGATAAATATTAAAGAATACAAGCAATTCCAAAGTTCTGCAATACTGCTAAAAACAAATATTTAATACAGTTAGGAAAGAGAGAATTACAATAAAAACATTTAACATGATAGGGGATGACAAGTAACTACAGGTATTTGAAGAAATATTCTAAATTGGATATATCATAACCATACATGTATTGTCAATTTTATGTTCATCTAAAGGTAAAATAATCAATAAACAAAGGCATACAGAATCTAGTAAAATTTAGATTTTGTATTGTTATATTTTAAAGAAAGCTCTCATCACTAAATAAAACATTTTTAAAGAGTAAGATAAAGCTTTTATTAAAAAAAAGCCAAGTCACATCACTTACTTAAAAGTTCTATGCTCAATCTAAAACATTCACTTGGATATTAATATTTTATCCTTAAATGCAGAAGTTTTAATCTTTAAACGCATAAAAACTAATTCAGTTACTTAAAAATGGAGGTCTCTGGAGGAGTCATTCATCTTAATTCTCTAATTATTTTCATATATTCATGATGATAAATCCTGATAAATGTGAGATTCATTTTCATTTCCCATGTGTAACTCTAGCTTCTCAAGTTCTCAAGCTTATTTGTATGTAAAGTTTATATCATTTCTCTTCATTTTATCCATCTTATATTGTATTTTAATTTCAGCTATACCTCTTCAATTTTATCACACTGTCCTCTGTGGGAGGGCAGGGGCGAGGGAGCTTGCAGATCTTATTTCATTTTAAGGAGTCACACAAATCATGGCTAACATATGGTCATGACCAATATACTGAATGAATATTTACTCTCAACGTCTCTGTATATTAGTTCCTAGATCCTTGAGAACAGTACTTTTCATTTCTCTAAACAATAGTTTGTAGATGGTAATTCACCAACTGTACAGCTGAATACATGTTAACTTTGATATTTAAAAATTGTTTAAATATTTACTGACCTCATTAGCTAAACTGTAAGCTCTCACAAGTTGGGGCAGTGGTCCGCCTTTGTGTCTCCTGTTTCTCAACACATCAAACATAACAGGTGTCAAAATATTTCATTTAAAAATTGAATGAATATTTGCTTATTGTCGAACTAGTTTGAGAATTCTAAGAAAAGTATATTATATATAAAACCTATGAGATTAAGAACCTAAATATTTATATAAAAGGAAAAAAAACTAAAATAAATAAATTTTAAAAACCCAAAGATAACTACTGATATATTGCAATGAAGAAGTATTTGAGAAATTTAAAACAGAAATATGTTTAAAATTTTATCTGATTTTAAGCCTTGGTAGCATTTAAAATATATATATACCATTTAGCTTTAATAAACCTATTAAAACTTTAGATTACTAACATTAAAATAAATTACTACATTTAATTCCACATTTCTGGTTAATAGGGTTCTTGAAAAATCTAAGAAAATAAACAAAATAAATAGATTGCTGGTCGTAAAGTAGTGAATATTATAAAGGTTCTTACATGTGTAATTTTTATTAAACAAACTAGCAAGCTGTTATTTTAATAACCTAGGTGAACTACATTTTTTTCTAACCTATAAAATGAAGTTATTATACCATAGCACAATAAGACAATAAGTTATCATACTATAAGTACCTTTTTGCTCTACTATGGCATCGTAAAAATAACAATAAAATTGGAGCATGCTAATTTCTACTTCTTTTCTAACCATGTAAAGAAATGTGCTACACCAACAGTATATACTTCCAAAGTTGTTCTGTTTCTTTTTCAGATAAAAATGAAGATGTCTCATTGTTCCATCATTAAATTTAACATATAAAATAGCCTAGGTGACAATGAACTTCTCTCATTAAATGTTCTAGTATTCTACAATTTTTGAAGATATTTCAGACTTTATTTTTTGATGAGGTATTATGCTGATTGCTAACAAGTGGACCAATACATAGATTTCATTTTATTTTAAAAGTTGATAAAATTCTTTTACGACTTTGTACAATGGAATCTGATGCTTGACTATTTCTTATCACACTTCATGGCAACTACTAATTATTTTCACTTGCCTTCACGAGATAAATATTATTTAAGTACATTTTAACTCAAGAGAAAGAAGAGATTTTTAATATTAAAAAAAAGTTTTGGCTAAAATTGTTTGTCATCAATGAATTGATATTAGAATAATATCAAGGGACCTAAGCCAGAGTATGGTTCAATATATACAGCCAGAGAGAATCCTTAATGAATAGTATCATTTAAACAACAGAGCCACAAATCAGCTTTTCTCCTCACTCTCTTTTTCTTTAATCGTTGGTATGTTTATAGCTACTTACCTTATGCATTGTATTTAAAAATCAATTTTAGTTGTGTGAGATATCAGTTCTCAGAATAACTGATTTATTGGCCTCTACATACTTAAATTCTCTATTTACTCATTTAATTTCAATTATGTTTTGCAATATTAGTGTCATTTTATAGAAACATATGGAACAATATATCTCTCTTTAACAATAAAAATTAGGGTGCTACCAAGACTAATTCCACTCAAATTCGGGGTCAATCACATCAATTATTCTTAGATAATTTTTACTTAGAATATATATTAATGCAATTTTTTTATTTCCTAGTACACAACATTTATCTTTATTAACTTGCTTTAATGTATCTAAATATAATTACCACAAGTAGGCAAGTTTCTATACTTCTAAAAAGTTATGGATCTTTGTAAATATTAAAAGTAAGTGCTTTTACTATTTCTAGATGTTATACTCTACGTACGAAGAATGTGCTTCTCTTTGCAACACTCGTGTAGCTCAAAATACAAGTATCATATTATAGTACAGTCACCTGAGAGAACATATAATTTACTGTGATTAGTGAATTAACATAATAAATTACATAAAAATTATTTAAAATCTACTTTTAAATTATATATAAAAGTATCTTACTTTTTATCCAGATATCTAAAAGATACCTAACATTACAAGAGTAAAATAATAGACTAAATATTTCTATCTCCTTAACATCCATTTTCTAAGGCAATGTTGTTTCATATTTCCTCTGATCAAAAAGTATGCCTTTTACACTTGAAGTTACAAAGTGAAATAGTAGGAAGCACAATGAGTTGTCCATTACACCTATCAAGCACAGGTCACCAAATAGGCCAAAAGCTGGAGGACTCAGAATCCTGGGAAACTAGCTCAATATATTTTTCAGGACCTGGAGTGAAAATACACACTTTCATCCCAATTCTCACAAAGCTCAGTTAAAACATACAATTGCTACTATTTGAAATGGGAAACTTAGCATCTTCAACATGAATTACACTTTTTAGTAACTAACTCACGAAAAACAAGCACACCAAAATATATAAAAAATGCCAGTCTAACATATTTTGAACAAAAGCTCAACTCACACATCAGTCCACGGTAAGTCATTAAATGTGTGAAATATTTGTCTTTTGTACATATGAACATGTTTGTAAAAATGCATATTTATACATTTTTATGTAATTAAGTGGAATATCTGTCAAATCATACAACTAACATCAGAAGAGTCTTGTGAAGCAATTTACAAATAAAACACAAACGGTACACAGTAATTCTTTACTCTCTTCCCTTTCTCCCATGCAACATCATTTACTACAAAATTCTTCATCTTATAGAAACCATCAAGTAATTGAAAAATAAATATCGATCACTCAAAATATAAAATGCCAGTATGCAAACTGAGATTCAAGACCACAGAATGTGAGGATAATCTTTGTGTAACCTCAATACTTAGCATAACGCCTGGTATTAAATCCGTGGTTGCTGAGTGACTTATTATCTTAACTTTAAAAAAAAAGTAATAAAATAATAGATATTTTTAAATAAACGGTACATAAATCTTTATTATTTGGGCTAATTGGTAAACACTGTCATATAACAAATATGTTTTTAAAGCTTTTATACTTCATTGAATTTGATTTTGAGGAAACAGAAATTCTTCCTATCAGATCTGGAAACAGACTGTAAACTCTTTACTGGATCATATATTCTGCGAAAAAAAGTTCTCTTTGAACCTTTATGTATGGCAAATACACTGCCTAGCCATATAGCAGGCAATAAATATCTGCTTAAATAATTAATCATTTTGTTTTAGAGAATTTATAATTGAAAACTGAAACTGTATAGCCTATAAGAAGTTATACAGTTTATTTAAAGGAAATAACTATATGAATAGTATTTTCTAGAACATTTTAAAGCACTAAAGTAAAATGTAAGATTTATTGCATTTGGATATATATTTAAATACATTTAGAAACATTTAAATGAAGTATCTCCAGAATATGAATTTTCTAAAAAATAGTGTATAACAGTGTTAAGAATTTTTATGTTCTCTATATTTAATAATTATTTTCATGTAGTAGTATTAACAGGTAACTCAAAATAATAATTAATTGCTCAGATAAAATTTTTAATTGCATAAAATTTACTATTGTTTACTTAAAAGTATAACAGTTTCTTCCCTCACTCCATCCCCAAAAATATCACATACCCTGAAATCTCATTTCCTAGGTCTTGCTGAACACTCCTTCATTTAAACAAAATAGAGAGATAAGTATAATTGAAAGGATCTGAAAACACATCATTCTATATCCAGGATCACTTAGAATTTGTGTTTTCAATAACAGTAATTTGATCATAACAGAGATGAATAAAACTGGTACATGTGTCAAATCCTCAAATATTGCTCTTTATTAGCCAAAACCTAGACTCTGTTGGCTTACTATATTGCCTAATGAAGATGTCCCTACATACTTATGCAGTCATCCACTGACAAAAAATAACTACATATAAAAAGTTACCATGTCAGAAATGAATCAAATTGCATTTGTTGATCCAAATGAGTTTACCTTATGTACAATGGTTTGAAATAACAAAACTGCCCTATTAAAATTATGTTTTAAATTATTGTTTGAACTGAATAAAGTGGAAAATACACATCTTAGCCTTGCTACATAGTTTTGTTCTATTCCATCCTCCCTATCCCTTGACAATTATCAATATTTAGTAAGGTAATTTTAATGGGGAATAATGAAAAATTTATCTGGGCTTCTTGCATGTATTTCTCTATGAAGACAAGATGTTCCCATGAATTCTATTTACAAAACATATTTCAAACCCATCTTCTTCTCTCCGTCTCCACTGCCACCACTCTAGGCCAGGCCACCATACACCTTGTTCGGAAAACTGCAACTGACTCCCAATTCTACTCATCATCTCCCAATTAAGCTTTCGTTCACTAGTCATGGTGCTATTAAAAGGTAAATTGGCTCATTTTACTCAGTTGGTCAAAACCTCCCTATAGATTCATGTTTTACCCGGGATAATATAAAAACTCAGCTTCTTAACATGGATCTTATTCTACTCTGAGGACTCTGGTTCCTGACTATCTTTCAGACCTCACTTTCTGCAACTCGCTTCCTTGAAAAGTAAGTTTCAGTCACCCTGGACTCAGTTTTTCAAGTGTGTCAAGCTCATTTCTCTTCAAGACCCTTGCTCAGGCAGTTTCCACTACGTGTTATGCACTTCTTCCCACTCTGCAGAATGACCTCTTTCTCTTTCCTGAGAATGAGGTTTCAATGTCACCTTCAAAGTCTTTCCAACTGTCCCATTTCAAATAGCACATCTCCCTTGTTATTTCTTAATGCCTTTGTTGCTTCAGCCATACATAATTCTTACAACCTTTACTGTTTTATTTATTTACCCAAATTCCATGAGAGCACGTGCCTTATTTATCTTTTCTTTTAAATCCATAATCTAAATTTTAGATTACAGAAAACAATACTCAATAAAATAATGCAAGAACAGAATATATCTTCAGTTTGTTTAAATGTCAGTCTGATTAAATTACAAGTTGAATAGAACTCTGTAGAGGTATGCAATTTGATCCTGTATTAATTTAGTTTGGTTACATGATTGACAATGTATGTTAGACAAAGTCAACCTATTTTGATCACTTAACTATATATATTGATTTCCAGCATGTTTGTAATCCCAAGATGGTGAGTCAAGGGTACAATGAAAAAATTTCTATTCCTGTTGGGCCCTGGTTGATGAACAGCATGAAGTGGGATCTATTCTTTCACCATTTAGAACAAATGAAGCATGTAGTCAGAAGCAGTTGTGTGTGAGAGGTAGGAGAGGAAAAGAGAAAGAGAGAGTTACTGAAATGGTGATAGGGAAAGAGGGTTGGTAGAGGGAAATTTGTATCTTTTGTACTTAAGTCACTTATACTAGTCGTTTATAGTAGCAATGATTAGTGAAGAAACAAACATAAGGCTTTCTACTCTAATATTTGTTAACACTTATTTTGTGATGTAAAAGTAACAAAGAAGTAAAAGGATGTAATTTAATCATTAATTTACCCTGTACCAAAAGATATATACATTTCCCTGAGGAAATTCATATAGAAGTGCTATACTCAAGAATATTATATTAACTTTAACTATATTCATCTATGTCATTTTTTCTTTGAAGAAGAGTTCCTTAAGGATTATGTATAATTTCTGTGCAAGAAAATTTTTTCTAGATATAGTATTATCCCAGGACCAGAACAAACAACACTTAGATGATCACTGCTGGAGCTGCATGAAAACATTTTATCTCTGTACTGTGGATGCTAATCAATAATGATTAAGTATACAATTACTTATTTTATATTGTAAGTGTATAGTAAAATTATATTCTAAGTTGTATTTATACTTATGACTAACAAGAAGTGATCTGATAAAAATTTCTGGAACCCCTACATCTATACATAGTTTATCCTCAAAAACTAATTTCTTCTCAATGGTCTTTCAGAAACATTCTTTCTAAGTAATCCAGTGTTCCTAATTTAACAAAATTTTTAATATTTTCAGTATTTTAATGTTCACTTTTGAACATTCTTTAAAAACTTCCTCAATGTCTCCATTTCTATAAGAACAATATTCAGAGTTTGTGAATAAAACTTATGGATAAAACTAATTTTAGGCCATGAATTTTGTTAAACAGATGTTTTTCTGCTTATATTTACTTGTATTTACATACAACTCAGTGGATTATGCAGTTGATTCACTCAAATTAATAAATTTAACGAAATCAACCACACTATTGTTTTGCTTGTTTATTTTGTTTGTCATTGAATTGCCTGGGGGGGAAATCAACTCACAAAGTATTGGTAATAAAATAAGTTCACTAGACTCATTTACCCATACCATATTTTGACTTAATTGAATTATTTGAGTATGCAATTGATTATTTTTAAAAGCATGGGCCACACCCTTAGATATGCATCAACTCATTTAGGCTATAAAGTTGTATTTGCTGCAGAATAATCTTTGAAGAAATGGATCCCTGGTGTCTACTGGCCACTGTGATATACGATAAATGGTGAGCTTATACATGAAGCAAGACTGTGTTTTATATTCATGTAAGTGTCTAGTACAGAAATGAGAGGCTATATTCCTTGAAAAGATAAAATCTTTTTAAAATAAAAATTACCAACACTTAATTAATACTGTGGTTTTAAATACAGGGAAAATTAATGGACTATGAGAGAGATTTAAACACAATTTATGTTTCCACTTACTCAATCAGATGAAGTGATCTAGGAAGCACCTGGACTTTCTGATCGATTCAAGGAGGTTTGGTTAATAGGAAGAGAGAGTCAAATTGATTTATTTCATCTTTACAGTCAGCTTCACACAGTTAAAAGACAAGAGAAGAGATCCTTTCTACAGTCAAGTTACTGTCAGCACCATGTTAAAAGAATGAGATAGTTTACTTTTTTTGTCATTATCATCATCATTTTACCTTGCTTATAACGGAAAAATGGGGATTGGGGTGGGGGTTGTACGAAAGGTGAATCCATTCTTTTCAGCCATGAAAGATGTCATATAATTTGGTAAAACAGATATATAACATTAAAATTTTACTTTGTGAATATCTTTAATCAGGAAGAAGTTACACATAAATGTAACTTTATCCTCTATAAAATAACAAATTTCAAAATTAAAACATTCCATTAGCCTTTAAAGTGAAAATTATTGGACAATTAAAACTATCTTCTCAAAACTAAATATGAATTATATTACTGTTTATTTTTATGTGTATAATAAATCAAATTTATATTTAACATTAATCTTTCCAAGTTGAGTACATATAATTCTATAATGTCTCATGTTTTCCAGGTTTAAAAACATGCTTTGATTTATTGTACCTATTATGAAACTATAAATAAGGAAAATATCCCTAAAACGCTTTTAAGAATAACATTTAGAAACATAGCATTTTATTAACCATTAGTGTGATGATTTCAATATTTGAAAGTTATCTCATCAGGAAAAATTTCTATTCATTATGACTTTAGACTGTAAAAGCATCAGTTTATAAATAATCATTTTTGTCTGATAAAAATTCTGACTATACTTTATAATGTTCTTTTGAAGAAGTCACCTAAATTTTATCCAATTTAACCTTCAGGTACTATTTTGCCCACTGTACTCTTATGCACAACCTGTGCTATCAGTGTATCAACACAAATTCAAATTAAGAGTTTAAGTAGACAATCTTTAATGCTCCTATTTAACTGATGGGAAAATTGGATAATACTCATTCACTAAGTTTAGCTAATTAATAAAAATAAATAAATTACATATGTTTGGCATATATTCTAGGTCAAACTTCTGTAAATACTATGAGAAAGTCATTAAAATGGATATGCAAATACAAATTACTAGAAGAGGTTAATAAATAACACCTCAATGCTTTTAAATTTACTATGAATGTCTGAAAGGTCATGCTTTAACAGGACACATTTTAGTAGAATGGCACTTTAGGGTCATTTGTAGATGCAGATACCTGTTTTATTTATGTTAGTATCCCCGGGGCCTATGGTAGTTACTGATGTATCATAGGTATTTAAATAAATAAACGTTGTTTGGGGAAATTATTGCATGCGAACAACTGTTATAAACTTCTAGTACACTCGACTCTCAAAGTATTCATCTCTAGTATCCCTATTTACTATTATAAAGTACAATATCAATGTCTGACTTTCCAATTATTAAAAATTGTTTTCTCTCCTTATAACAAAAAAAGGGTAATCGTCACACTTTTTTTTTTTTAACAATCTTCTATCTTCACAGAAATGAAGTAACTATCTATTCAATATTTTATACCAATAGTCTTTGAAAACAAATGAGGATGTAGTGTGATGGTATATACCACCACAGCAAAACACGACACTGTAACTGGTATCTATTATGTGATCTATCTTCAAAGTCATGAGGGTTATGTATGGTTTCCAAATTCACTTACACATTTGTGATTGCATTCTGTCAGTTTAAAATAACTGTAATAATTAGGAAAATATGCCAAAGTATCACTGTATAAATGAGAACTTAATAATTATATTTTATTCTGATTCTGAATAATATTTCTAAGTAAAATGGCCATATATGTTGATGACAAAAAAAGAATGCTGTTTGTTTTCTCCCTTAACCTTTTCCGTGTCACACAAAAAGTGAACACTTTCAAGCCATCTGACCTCCATTTTCATACCTGCAAATTACTTTGAGACTCTGAAACATATGCCTTATACGTTAAATGATAACTGTAACTGACCACCACACACAATACTTGAAGGGACACATCGGTTGGTCATTAGAGCACGAATGAGAGAATATCTAGCCAGGTACACGCTGGAAAACTTTTATGGTTGTTTCATGCTTAGTCTGAAAGGACTTAGAATATGCAGGTGGTAATTCTTATAGATCTTTATTCACAGCAAAAATACAATGAGATATATTTCATGAAGGCTGTATGAATAGAAAAACGGAAAATGCTCAAATATTCTAAGGGTTTTCCATCACTTTTTACACATTGTTCACCTCCACTTTACCACTTTACCCACCGAAACAAAGTCCTCCAAGAAATCTGTCAGTGACTTGACTTCATGAATAGGATATTCACAACTTGGAAATTCACCCTAAACGCTTTTCTACTCCCCGCCCGCAAGAATATGAAACCCCAACACAGATCTGGGGCATCTGGTCTAGGAAGAATTTCGAATAAGTCTACTTCGGTGGCCCGGATGGTAGATGAAGCCTGGGGACTGAGGCTGGGCGAGGGCGGCAGACTCACCGGAGGGGAGGGGAAGGGCTGATAACTGGTCACGGGGCACAGCGGGAGCACCCTGCCTTTCAAGGAGGCATGTGGGAGAACCACACGTTCCCCTGAGATGAGCGACCACCAAGAGCCAGAAGTCTCTATTAAGTGTGTGCCACAGAGCCTGACCTCCGGTGGAGACAGAGCAGCGGGGAGCGGCCCCACGGGCGACAGCTGTGGGACGCAAATGCAGCTGATATGCTCACGCTACCATTTAAAGACATTTAGAAGCACAAGGTATCCCGGCCCGTGGGGTCACCGTCCCGGGCGGTGTAGACAGGGCGCTATGGTAAGGGGACACCCTCAGCCCCCTCGTGTGGCGAGCCAGGAGACGCTGACCCCTGGACAAAGTTACCTGCCGGAGGCAACCAGTGCCCTGGTTCTTCAAACACCCTCCTCCTCCCACCCACTCCCGCTCCTCCGCCCCGTCCCTTACCTTGGTTGTTGGAGACGTGACTGCAGTCGCCTGGCCATGCTGCCAGCAGAGGCAAGAAGAAACCAAATTGCAAAAGAAATTCCCGGACTTCGCAGCCCCCCATGGTTCTCCTCGGCTCTCTTCTCCTCTCCCTTAAAGAGAAGTGGCGGCAGCGCAGGCAGGTGTTCTGGGTAGGATGGGGGTCCTTGTCCACGTCTTCTTCCTCCTCCTCCTCTTCCTCCTCCACCCGGCCCGCAGGGGGTGTCCCGGGGCGCCCCCCGCGCGAGGTTCCGGGGACAAGGCACGAGGGTCCAGGCTGCCCAGGTGCAGGTGCAGCTGCTTCGGAGGAAGACGCTGCCTGAGGCGCCGGGGAGCTCCTCGCGGCTGGAGGCGAGGGGAATTGCATCCACCACAGTGTCCCGCTCGCGCGAGGACTATTCACTTGGGCCCGAGAGAGCGCGCGCGCAGGAGCGAGCTCGGGCTGTGGTTTGGGGGAGGGGAGTGAGGGGGCGGGGAGCGCCTCACCGCGAGGACGGGGGCGGGGAGGGACTGCCAGGTGGGGCGGGCAGTTGGGGCGGCCCGAGGACCTCTCCCGACTCCAGTGAGCACTTGCGGAGCCAAAAGCACGGGAGGCGCAGCAGCTGTGAAGAGGTGTGGGGGTCGCGGGAACTTTCCTCTGGCCAGTGCGAGGAGAGCCAGGCGGACGAGGCGGCTCAACGGAGCTGCGAGTGGTTGGAGCAAGGTGCGGACTGAGCCCTCAGCCCCTGGCCTGAGCGGCGTGGGCAGCGGCTCGTGCCGCGCACACCTCCGACTCGGTCGCGTCTGCGCCGCGCTCTGGCCGTGGCAGCCGCTTGCCGGGCATCTCCGAGGCCGCCCTTAGTCCCACAAGCACTTAGCCGCCCATTTCATAGCAGCGGCGCCGACCGTTTTAAGAGGAGTCAGCTCCAGACACCGCCTCCCACTTACTTCTCCCCATTTCCACCGCTGGAGGGGATGAGTGCCGCGGACAGGCGCTCCCGTCCGGGGAGAGCTCGCCGGCGGCGGTCAGCCCGACCCTCCTCCGCGCGGGTCGCCCAAACTTGACCACCAGAGCGAGCGCCTCAGGGCAGTAGCCGCATCCGCGGCTTCCAGTTCTAGAAAAGCAAAACGCGGGGAGGAAGCAGCAAAAGGGGGTCACATCAGTCTGGAAAGTGGCGGGTGCACGGCGCCCGGGCTCGCCGAGGTCTTTGCGTCGCGTTGCGGAGGTGACTTCGCGGTGGAGGTCACGAGCATCGTCGCAGCCTTGACGCTGGGATTCAGGGGTCCCCAAGCGTCCACGGCGTGGTGGCGTCGGGCCGCGCTTTCCTAGCAGTCCAAGGGCCGAGTGGCGCGTGGCCACATCCACAGCAGCGCAGGGGCGCCGTGGGCGGACGGCTCTCCCCGCACGAGCCGCCCCCTCGCGGCACCCACTCCCTCCCCGCGCTCGGGTCGCCAGGAAGCTGCGGTGCGGGCCACTTGGTAGGACTCCGCGGCCCCAGCCCCAGGGCCGGGGTAACACGGCGTGCTGACTGGGAGGACCCTCGGCGTCCGCGGTCCCCACCACCTCGCCCCGCGGCCGAGGCGGGCGCCTAGAGCAGGGACGGAGCCGGGAGCGCTGCAGAGCCCGGCCAAGCCCAGCCTGCTCCCGGCCTGGCAGCCGCGGTTCGGATGCCGCCAGTTCGGCGCTAGAGGGGGTTAGTCGACAACGAAAATGCCTGCACCGCTCGCAGGTGGAGGCGGCTCTTCAGGCGAGGAACCCAAAGGAGGGAGGGATGCTGTCAGGCTAAACTTAACGGGTTGGTTAAGGGCGCGTCAAGGAAACCGTATCGCTTGGGTGGGGATTTCTGTGATACTTTATTCGTTACTATTATTTCCGACATCATTTTTCTTTCTTGAAGGGACTTCGGCTATCACAGTCGAGAGAGGTTGAAAACCCCACTTCAAAACCCGTCGGAATGTTTTGAAAAAATGTTGATGGCAATGGAAAGATGTGAACAGAGGAGAGAAAGTGGCGGATTGTAAAGGATAGACGATATTTTCCAATTGGGCAGAAGGCACAGGAGGGAAATGGCACACTGACAAGTCAGAGGAGCAGGAGATGAAGGAGGCAAGGGTTGGCGTTTGACGCTTACAGAGTTTTGGAAGGGAAAGGACTCTTCCATTCCATGCATTTCTCCGCTGCGATGTTTTTGTGCCACACACCGTAGCTGAAGACGTTTCACTTAATGCCTTACGGTAAATTGGAAGGAAAGAGAGGAGAGCAAGAAGTGTCCCACGTCAAAAATTCTGCTGCGTGGAGAGAAATGCGAAATACAAGCGATTTCGAGAATGTGAGGAAGGGTTCTGATTGGTGACTGTACTCTCATCCTCATTAGGAATTCATACACCTCTGCCTCTCTTTGAAGGTGTCCACGCCAACTTAAATACATGCAGATCATTTCTAAAAAGATACCATGTGTGGAGTTTATATATTGGCACTTAAAAGAGTAAAATCTGATTTTGATACTCATTTTGCCACTCTTACTGATATTCATTGACCACATGGGCACTTGCAAACTCATTTTAGAGTTTATAAACTCAGCTGTCAAATAAAAAGGCTACATTATGACCATTATGATATAAGTCATTGTGTCTAAATAATGTTCTGAGAAATGTTTAATGATTCATTATCTGATAATTTTATTCAAAGTGTTTTTATATACTGTCAAACATATATTTCCATGACCTTTTATAATTAAATTTTCATTTTTAAATGTTGGCTTACAGTAAATCTATAAACTTCATTAATAATTCACTAAAAGAAAAATCGTTCAAGAAGACACTCGTTATAAATTGAAGGAATGTATAATCTTATCATCTTAAAAATATCAACCATGTGAATCTATTTCTATACTTTTTCTTTTGAAATTAACTAGACTTGCAAGGGAAAAATTTTTAATGGAACATCACCAAAAGGAAGTTATTTCAGTATAATTCCTAACATAAAATATTTTAAAATCAAAGTTTAAAATCAAGTTCTGATGTTTTACTTGAGTGCTACATTTTAGAGAATATCCTATAAAACACCAAGATGCTTCACTTAAAATTAGACTAGAAGGCAGTACTTTTAGTGGAAGGAAGGGGGAAAGGCAGAAAAAAAAGGAGGAGAAATAAATAGAGAGGAAAACTTAGATTCGTTTCTAGGACTCTCGCTCAGTTAGAAATCGTGGCACAGTGCCTGAAAATTTGGAACTCCACTGTAGGAACACAGAGATTGACTTTAATTAGAATAGCTTTATTATTTGTTTGTTTTTGTACTGTAATATAATATAAACTTCTGAGAGGTAAGAACTAAATCCAAGTAATCTTTATACTTTCTTTACAATGCTTAGAACAAATGGATATGAAAATCTTGCTTGGCAAATGGTTACTGAATTAGAAAAGTACTAGAGAAAATGTTTTTACTGAATTTCATGCACACACATAAGTAATATGATATGTATACGACATATGTGCATATATTTTTTTTTCGCTGTAGGTAACGCAAGAACCAAAATTCAATGATCACAGAAGAATCGACTATAGTACATTTTATGTAACTTCAAGTTGCTTTTTTTTTTTCTGTAAGGTTTTTAAGATATGATATGCTAAGAAAAAAGTAAAATTCACTGCTTTGAATGTTCTTTTTCAGAAAAGTATTTTCTACTTCCTAACACCAAAGCAAAATTTCTGAAGTAAACAATGTGTATGTTTTCTCCTAATTTCATAATTTCTAAAAGCAAAGAGACTCAAATTAACTATATTTAACTTTGCGGATTTTATTTTTACTTTAGCTGTTTCAATGCTGAAACACATAGAATACAATCTTGTAACTAACTTATAAAGTTGATGGTATGAATATAATAATATTATTGCCTACAGCATGTCTTTACATTTTATATTAACAAAAAGATTTATGCAATTTGTTCTTTTCAAAGTACATACCTAATCTTTTAAGACCTGATATTTTGGCATATTTGAGGATCAACATTCTTTTTATTTATGTTTCTTCTACCTTGACCTTAGAGAATGCAAATTGCTGCTGTGAATGGATTAATTTACTCTTCTATCAGAATAATATCCTTAAGACTTTCTCAAGTCTTGAAACATGCTGAGTATTAAACATTATAATCCTTCTTTCTTTCTCAAAGGAAGTAATTGCAGGTTAAGTCTCTCCTCTTTTAATCATTTTATAAAACAAATAATATTTATGAATACTATTCTTTCTATATAAATAAAAGTATACTAGTTTTTAATGTCATATATCCTTTATTTAGTAAAAAATTTCATCATTTTTTACCTGAATCCAGACCACATATATCATGAAGAACGATAGTCTGAGAGAATACAAAAGAATTCTGAACAATATAGTTCTGAAAAATGAGACATGAATGCTTTTCTGAGTATTGGTATGATTCAAACAGACAAGTGCAGATAAATCTACATGAATATTGCATGTGGTTCATTGAGTAGCTTATAATTTTGAAACTGTCACATGTGAGTAAATATATCAACACTGCTAGAAAATCAAAAAGGAAGTACATTTCTAAGTGCAATTGCATCTAGCTTACATAGATAACCATGACTATATTTTAAATGTTAGCTTTATAAGAGAAATTATTGTTACGCAAAGTAGTTTACCATTAACTCTTCCCTGAGTGAAGAGAATTGAGCACATAAAAGAACTAAACAAATATTTTAGAGAGACATGCACATACACATTTGTGCATTGTGTATCTGTGTGTGTCACACACATACATACACACACACACGTATATATAAAAAACATAAATGGTCTTTTTTACCATCATGTTTTAACGTTAATAATCATGTGAAACTCATGGAATCTAGCTATTGTCAAAGACAGTGATCGTATTTTAACTCATTTTTTAGATGAGTTTTTACTTAAGATGTCATTATCTTCTAGACATGCAATAGACAGCATCCAAACATACGTAAACATGTGAAGTATGTTTTAATACTGGGAAAAATCTTGTAATTTTTTTTTCTTAAAAGCCAAGACAAGAATATGACTCTCAATTATCTGATCAGGTATATATATATACACACATATATTATGTCAAGCTTGACTTGGGCTCATTTAAACAGATACAAATTATGAACTGTAGCTGAACTGTAAGTACAGTGCAGGGGGGACTAGAAATTCAGGTTAATCAAGCGCATTATTGGTACTTTGAAGTAACAGTTATAGTTATGTAAGAGGGAAAGAATCATACCATCACCTTCTAAGGCATGGATTTCTTATAGTTACTACTTTTTCTTGAGTTAAATTCACTCTTTCTAGAAGATAGTACAAGAACTTTTACGAACATTTAAAACAATGTTGAAGGTTATGCACAATGACCTAATAATTTAACTAGATTCAAAACACTTGCAATATAATGTAGTTGACTTAACAGTCTGTGTGGCATCAGGTGTCCACAAAAGTAATTTTACTAAATTATGTAGAGATTTTTAAACTTATAAATTTAAATTTATTTCAATTTTACAAGTTGTATATTAGTTTATCTTTCATTTCTCAAAATGACCAGCTGGGTCAAAACAACTGTTTTCATTGATTTATAATAAATACCATTAAAGAGCATGTTCTAAATATCAAGTAGGTAACAACTGATGATGGAAGTAAAACTGGCTCTAAAAAGCCCTATAAATATTGAAATATGTGTGATTATGTCCATCATAACAAATACCACAGGAATATTACTATTAATTTCATTCAAATATTCAAAATAAAATCTACTCCAAATATATTTTGTATTTTATCTTGAATTATTCCTTCATTATGACACTTTGTGCCCTGTTTCAGTAAAACAAGAAGACAGTTGGGCATGTCAAATACTTAAATGTTAAATTTACTAATAATATTATCCATATGAATAGCAATTATGCACTAAACATTTCAATTATTTTGATACCAACGATACAAAACATGCTTTTTTTGCTGCATTCAAACTGGGGTAAATTAAAAGTAGCAGATGAAGATAAGTGATTCCTTAATGCATCTCTTAAGCTGGACTTTACGGGTGAAGTTTTTTCATGAAAGTGTTTTTTACATTATTTCAGTTCAGTTTGCAAACACGTACCACATTGGCATTTTTGAACTTCCAGTTTTGTATTTTTAAGTTAAAAAGATTGAAGGACAAGTTTTGAGAGAATGACAATCCAATAAAAACTTAATATGCCCAATGTTTACATTTTATGTAAGGAGTTCTATATCATTATACTCACAGTGTTTTGTGGGTTTTTTTTTTTTTTTTTTGCTGTGCCTATTAAAATGTTTTCATGAAATATAAATATTTTAATATCATCTTCTAATTTGATAATTATTAATAAATATATGGAACACATACCAATCATTTGACAATTAGCATATTGTTATTCATCTACTTGCCTAACTTTGATACACATATCTAATATTTTCAAGGACCCTGAAAAGTCTTCAAAGAATAGAGAATGTCTCCTTTACATCTCTACAAAAAGTATTTACTAAATAATTATGTATTTAATATTTATATTTAAATTTTTGGTCAAAATTTTCCATCTTCATTAATTTTTTTCATAAAGAATAATTTAATACCTAATCAACTGTGAAAAGTACCTAATTTCCCCTTTTGTTTAAGGTCATTAAATCTTTATATTGCTAATATTTGAGTCGATATAATTTTATAATTATATGTGAATCACATATATTATTACATGTATGTATGTTGCATGCATATTGAACCTATGCAGAGTTGTTATGAAAATGGTCTTTGGCTACGTGGGAACTAAACCTGCTATGGAGTCCATGCGACACTCTGTGGATATTTCAGTGTTAAATTCAATATATGGTCTATAGTAGTAGAAGTATACTGAAATTCATAGTACTTGGAATTAGATTGTGATATCTTTGCTATTTTTATGGGCTAAAAAAATTCTAAATTAATGAAAAAAGCAGGAAAGCAAACACTAGGTTGACTTAGATTGGTATTAATTTATGGTCAATCCTAGTTTACATTTAATTGCTCCTGAGTTATTTTGCATCATGACTTAAAATATGTAAGTAATGACAAGTATACCCATGTTTATTTTTGAATTTTATCCAATGTGAAAAAATAAGAAAGCTCCTTACTCATTTTTTAAAATGTTTCAAATTATTTATCTAAAATAAATGCTACTCATATATTAACTCTGTCTAATAGAACTTTTTGCAAGGTTAGACATAGCCTGTATCTCTGCTGATATAGTAGCTACTAGCTGTATGTAACTTTTGAGGGTTTGAATGTTTCTAGCATAACTGAGAAACTGAATTTTGAGTATGAGTTAATTTTAATAAATTTACATTTAAATAGCCACATTTGGCAGTGACTACTGCATTGGTGAGCACATATCACCACTTTTCAATACCTTCACATTGATAATATAGAAATTTTACATTACACAGTCATGTTTAGCAGTCTTGTTTATCATCAACAAAAATGAAGCTCACCGTGGACAATAACTCTCTTACAACATGTGTTTACACTGTTTTCAAAACTAACCTGATTTGACATGCTTTTTGCATATTACCCTGAGCTTGTCAGAAGGCATTAAATAGGCATTGATAGAGAAACTCATATATCTTTAAGAATTAATTCAATTATCAATATAATTATTTACCTAATGTGTCTAATTTTGGATGCTACTATTTAAAAAATGGTTTGGAGCCATTTGTCATCTTAGCTCTGCCCACTATGTCTGCTACACTGTCCTGGGTCTCACAAAATTATAGTGATATAAGGAGCTCAATAACAGTAGTGGAGGTTCCAAAATTAATACTGTTTCCTAGATACTCGACGAAAAGGCAGCAGGATTTTTCCATTTAGATGCTAGCATTTGCGTTTGTATTTTGTTCTGTTTCTTGTTTTGTTTCGTTTTTCCCCTTTTTGACTTTTTGATTTACATGTAAAAACATTGTCAGGAACCCTTTTTCATGTCCATAGATTTTTCTCTTTTAAATATAAGGATACACTTGAAAGCTAGAGAACCTATTCACCACTGTTCCTTTTATATTATCTTAAACTGTCACTTGATGGTATCCTTCTGTAGCTTTAGTTTATCACAAACACCAAAGTAAAAAACAAATCTAATAAATACATTATCTCCTACAGAAATCTTGAAATACGATTAAAGAAAAACTTTCAATATTTATGCTACTTAGCAAACACTTACATGGTATTTACACCATCCCAAGTACAAATATTAACTTCAGCTAATAGTTACAAATACTAATTACAAATATGAATTCAATTAATCCTCAGAACAACACTCTAAAGTAGGTGCTATTATTATCCTCATTTTATAGATTAGAAAACTGAAGCACAGAACTTTCCTACCGTCTCCCAGCCAGTCAAGTGGTAAAGCAGGGATGGATGGGAGCCCAGGCAGTCTGGCTCCAGAAGCTGTGCTTTTTATCACTATGCTGCTTCACTTGTATCCCTGAATGTTCACCCAAATATACACAAGCATGCACATTTATAGTTTGCATGTATCTGTGTATTCATTCATATAAATTTTATCTAATTCCTTAAAATTAAGCTCAAATCACGAAATATTATCAGTGAATCTGCTTTCCAATTGTGATGAAGTTCCCAAATGACCACATTCTTTTTTTCTTATTGCCCATTTTGCACACTTCTGACACTTGCAAGATCCTCTTTCTCTTTTCTTAAATATCTTTCTCTTAAATGACACCTGTCTCCAAAGCTACTGGCTCGTATTTATTCAGCTATTATGTTTTGTGCTCCATCTGGAGCGTCTTTGCAAGGCACTGAGTATTAAAGTGATGAATAAAACAGATAAAGGCTTGCTCGCACAGGATCTACATTCTAGGGTTAATATGCATTCAGTGCTTACCACGTGACTCACATTGTTCTATGTGCATTAAACGTCTTAGCACATTTAATATTTACAGCCCTATAAGATAGATGTTGTTATTGTACCCATTTTATAAATAATGAAGCCAAAGTATATACAGTATATGCTAATTAGAGGAAAAGCAGTTATTCTAAGGTTTTAAAAAGTCTCTGTCTTCTCATTGTAATACAGGTAAATATAATCAGAGAGATTATCGGAATTTATTGGGATTCTGACTTTCTGTTCATGAGGGTAAAGACTCTTTCACAAATATACTATATGTGACAGAGAAGCTTTTAAGAAAAGAAAAACTCAAGGCTATAGCACCTATCCGTATTTACTTCCTTGCCATTATGAAAATGATAACACGTTTATACCAAAAATCTAAAGAATGTTTTAGTAGGTTGATATCCTTTGTTGCAAATTGAGAATATGTTTTTCTCTTTAAATTACTTGTTTACATTGTAAAAGTCATGTGACAATATCGTAAAATATGTGGAAAATTGAAAAGAAAAATAACACCTTTTTATTGTACTACTCTAATATGATTACTCTTACTGTTTTAGTGTATTTTATTTCAGACATCATAACCTGTCCCTACCTAATATATAGTCAAGGTGGTTGAAACTATATCATGCATTCAAATATATATTGCATTTCTATTTCTCCACTAGCTACTTGATTTTAAAGCATTGTGGATTTATTTATGTATAGATGCCCTTATGATATACATTTGGTAAAGTGATGTGAAAACAGCTAGTAAAGAGAGGCATTGCTATGTGAGGATGATGATGCAAATTTGATAAATTAAGTAGGATTTTTATAATTCTTATAATTTTCAGAAAACTATTTGATACTATAAACATATATGATAGCATCAATTCAGAATTTCAAAGTGTTGAAATGAGTTTTGCTGTTGTAGCTATTTTTTTACAAAAAGTTTTTATAATATTATCTCATGTGGGAAAAAGACAATGCAATGCTTTTCTTAAAGAAAGAGTCTTAACATGCAACTACAAGAATAAGAGGATGATTCCCTGAATTGTATATTCTATACAAAATTGCAAAATAATTTAAGCCAATGCCTTTCTTTTACTTTGTCTTTAAATATTTCCTTTGTGTACCATTCCTCCTTTTAGTTACACAATCTGATAATCCAATTTTATCTGTGTTTTTCTTATAAAAAAATGTAAAGGAATTATCGAATGATATATGAAATGAATGTAATTGAAGCCACGCCATTTTAGAGAGCACTGTTTCATCAATTGCTTACAATAGAATAACAATAGTAACAATATACATTTGAAAATGTGAAGCTTGAAGAATAAACTGCCGAAAATCAAATGGGCAGTAAATGTCTCAGCATTTGCTTATACTCTTTGCATTTAATCTGATTTTTAACTGACAACAAATACTTTCTAAGTAATTATATTTATCATTACCTATTCACGTGGGGTTTTTTTTAATTGCCTGTAATGTAGTGGCATAAAACCAGAATTTCATTATAATCAAGGTCTCTGTGGGGTAGAAATTCTGAGAGGGCACAGAAGAAAACAAAGCTTGTCTCTCATCTACAATATCTGCTTAGAAAACTCAAGGGCTGTGGAAAACTCAAGCATCTCCACTTAGGTGTTTGTAAATTGATACTGGCTATGACTTCAGCTGGGAATTCCAATCAGAATTTCCACACCAGATTTCTCCATGTCGTCTGGGTTTCCTTGGAGAACATATGACCCACATCTCAATGGGAGGAATATAAATATCATGTTGTAAGAAGAGTATATGTGATGGAAGCTCTTTTCACGGCAATTTTGGAAAATATAACCCATCATGTCTGAGAAAGCCTAAGTCTGTGAAAATAAGCTAGGTGTGTCTATAATGAAAGCAGCCAGAACCTCCATATGTTGGGCAAGAAGTGAGGGAGACACATGAGAGAGAATATTCCATCAGGTCATCTTGAATTCAGTTTAACAGGGATACTCATGGGCTAAGGAATCCCAGCAATACAAAACAGGACAAAAACATCAGTCTGTAGGGAATGTGAAGCAAGTTATTGAGGTCTGATTGAAATGAAGATGTATCTTCTCAGCTCGAAGGAAATAACTGCATGAGAAAAACTGATGGTGATCAAAATCTCTGAAAAGTTACCATAAGAGCTTATGAGAAAGAAAAAGGTGATTGATAAACCCCAGAACCAGAAATAGAGAAACCAACATCCACGTAAAATTTTCTTTTCTTCAGAATTAACCATGAAAGTTGAGTTGGAGGAGGAAATAAAGTTTTAGAAACCCATACCTTTGAAATAATTAATGTTTAATTAATATTTGATGGACATTCTTTATTCTAAATTGAGTCTGTGACTATTAGGCTAAGTGATTATCCATTGTCTAAACCAGTGTACTCCTGCGATATGCATAATTTTTTTTTAAAAAAATTGTGTCTCACTCTGTCACATAGTCTGGAGTGCAGTGATGCGATCTCGGCTCATTGCAATCTCCATCTCCTGGGTTCAAGTGATTCTCCTGCCTCAGCCTCCTGAGTAGCTGGGATTACAGGTACACCACCATGCCTGGCTAATTTTTGTAGTCTTAGTAGAGGTGGGGTTTCACCATGTTGGGTCAGGATGGTCTCAAACTCCTGACCTCGTGATCTGCCTTCCTCGGGCTCCCAAAGTGCTGGGATTACAGGCATGAGTCGCTGTGCCCGGCAGGATGTGTACAAATTTATACTTAGTGCTGGAGAAGATTTGCTTACTAAAGGGGTAGGAGGAAATCAAAATAGATTTTTTGTTTACATGATGTTCCTTGAGTCATACGTTTAAGACACCAGTAATGTGTGGCTTAGTTTGTTCTGTTCTATGAATCCATCTTCCAGAAATCCATCCATATTCCTATCCAGCAAACGGCCTGACTCTGGTACTGCTGTTAAATTGCACACTTTTATGTTTTACTACTAGCAAGGAGAGAAAACAGGAATTTTCCATTGAATCTAAATCCCAGACAAAGGAAAATCTACAGTAAGTCTGGTATTGAATATTGAGCACCAGATTTGCCAACCATTTTTGTTTCAAGTTGTTATAATTTCTTTTTTAAAAATAAGATTTCTGTTACCATCCTACTGATTTTCTTTTGAAATTTTTCCTTGCCTATCTCCTTCCAAATAAGGTAATTCCTTTTAGGACAAAAGTAACTCATTCTATGTGATAACTGGTTCACATGTATTTAAGACATCACTTCATACTAGAGTTGATTTAGGAAATATAGAATGAACTATGGGCTAAGGAACCCCAGCAATACAAAACAATAAGCTCTTGTCACTTCAACTGAGGCTATTTGACCTTTGCACTGCTGCTCAAATTACATGTTCACAGGTCTGACATTACCCTGAAGCACTGGAACAGTATTCAACAGGTAATAACTTGACAACAATAGAAGCATTAGAAGAATATACAAAGCAATCTAAAAGTTATCACTTTCTGGAGAGTCACTCAACAGGTTTGACAAATGAAACTTTCTAACTGCTGAAGTGAGCTGTTTAGCATTGTGGGAATGCTTTGCATTTAATAGTAAAAAACAAAAACTCTATTAATATTATACCAACAAAATACTAAGATAAAATATTAACTTAATCCTATAAACAAGTTGTAATTGCAGTGCTAATTTGCATTTTAAGGGTAGATAAATTTGTTGATATTTAGCAAGAGAAACGATATTAGCATGAATAACAGAATATTTGTAGGTAAGGGACATAGTAAGCATGTTGAAAATATACTTGAAAAGGAACTTTAATAGCATTGCTTATTTAAAAAAAATTTCACATAGACTTTCACTATTCTTAATAATAACTGATAAGACCCTTGGACTGAAATAACGTGAGCCATAAGTTATTGTGATTTTCTATCAGTGTTTGAAAGATAAAAACATTAATATGAACAGCAGATCTTCAAGATAACTAGGCAAAGGAAGTATTGATATGACTGAGGGTATTGCTGCATGCTGGGGCGCTGTATGAAATGTGATGGAGTTGTTCTTAAAATACTAATGGAACAAAAATTCTCTGAGATAAAACAACATAACTATTTTTCATGTTATTTTTAGCTTTCTACAAGAGAAAGCACTGGAATAAACTTATCAGAATATGGTGAATAAGAACCATATATGCAGAAAGGGATATTCATCTATGTTTTTAGTATCTATAAGTATAGAATAAATGCTTAAAATAAGTTTATTTAATGAAAATTTTATGTTAACTAATAAGTATCTTGATAATCTTATTTTAATTGAAAGTAATTGGTCAATGGTTAAAATAACAAGGTAGTTGAGAAAACCATGACAAAGAACATCATAATGGGAATTGGGCCAAGATGGCCGATTAGAAACAGCTGCTGTCTGAGGCCCTCACAGAGAGGAATGAAAGGGGCGAGTGAATACACCACCTTCCACTGAAATATCCAGGTACTCGCACTGGGACTGATCAGGGAAACAACTGGACCCGCAGAGAATGCAGAAAAGCAGGGTGGGGTGGTGGCCCTCCTGGGAGAAACATGGAGCCAAGGGAACCCCCACTCCCAGCTAAGGGAAGCAGTGAGTGATTGTGTAACCCAGGGAAGCCAGGCTTCTCCGATGGATCTTTGCAACCTGCAGATCGGGAAGTCCCCTCATGGGTCCACTTCCTAGAGCCTTGGGTGAAACACACAGAGCTGTGCATCATCTTGGCAGAGCAGCTGCTCAGGCAGGCACAGAGACCCAGGAGTTTTACATACTCCGTCCCGGGATCCCCGGCAAGGGTGTCTGCAGCTTAGACAAGGCAGGAGGTCTGTGCACACCCCCAGGAAGGGGACTGAATCCAGAGAGCTGGGCAGCATCAGTCTGTGGGTCCCACTTCCACCACACCTCACAAGATAAGACCCACTTGCTTGGAATTTGGAGAGTCCAAGTGGTTGGGACGAGGAAGGGGCTCCCCAGCACAGCACTGCTGCTTTACCAGAATGTGACTAGACTGCTTCTTTAAGTGGGACCCCGATCCATTCCTCCTCACTGGGCAGGACCTCCCAGTCAAGGCCTCCAGCCACCCCTACCCTTGTTCTACAGCCAGCAGAGTTCTAATTTCTCCCTGGAATGGAGTGTCCACCTAGGAGGCGGGACAGGCTGCCCTCTTGGCTGTTGAGGTGTCTCAGCCAGTTCAATCTGTGAGCCTCGGAGAGCCCAAACCCTTAAAGGGCTGAAGGGATCTCCAAGAAGCACAGCTGCTCTACCATAAAGCAGCCACAGTGCTTCTTAAAGCAGGTCCCTGGTCCCATTCTTCCTGAATGGGTGAGATCTGCAAACTGGTGTCTCCAACCACCTCCTACAGGTGCATTCAGGCCAGCAACAGGTCGGTATCCACCTAGAATGGAGCTTCCGGAGGATGGACAAGGCTGCCATCTTTGCAGTTTTGCAGACTTTGCTGGTGATACCTCCAGGTATGGGAAAAACCAAAGCAACTAGGGTCTGGAGTGAACTCCCAGCAAAACGCAGTAGCCCTTCAGAAGAAAAGCCAGACTATTAAAAGAAAAAAAAAAAAAAAAAACAAATTAAAAAAAAAAATAACAACAACAAAACCCACAAGAAACCCATCCAAATAGAAGCAACCTTAAACATTAAACGTAGATAAGCCCACAAAGATGAGAATGAATCAGTGCAAAAACGCTGAAAATTCAAAAAGCCAGGGTGCTCCTTTTCCTCCAAATGATTGCAACATCTTTCCAGCAAAGGAAATAATTCCCCATTTAATAAATGGTGCTGGGACAACTGACTAGCCATATGCAGAACATTGAAACTGCACCACTTTCTTATACCATATACAAAAATCAACTCAATATGGATTAAAGATTTAAATGAAAGCCCAAAACTATAAAAGCCCTAGAAGAAAAAACCTAGGCAATACCATTCAGGACATAGGCATGGGCAAAGATTTCATGATGAAGACATCAATAGCAATTGCACCAAAAGCAAAAGTGGATAAATGGGATCCAATTAAACTAAAGAGCTTCTGCAAAGCAAAAGAAGCAATCAACAGAGTAAACAGACAACCTACAGAATGGTAGAAAAATTTTGCAATCTCTTCATCTCACAAAGGTCTAATATCCAGTATTTCTAAGGAACTTAAGTTTCCAAAAATCAACAAACAATCCCCTTAAAAAGTGGGGAAAGGACGTGAATGGACACTTCTCAAAAGAAAACATGCATGCAGTCAACAAACGTATGATAAAAAGCACTACATCATTGACTATTAGATAAATGCAAATTGAAACCACAGAGATACCATCTCACATCATTCAGAATAGCTATTACTAAAAAGTCAAAAAATAACAGATGCGGATGCAGTTGCAGAGAAAATAGAATGCTTAGACACTGCTGGTGGGAGTGAAAATTAGTTCAATCATTGTGGAAGATAGTGTTGCAATTCCTCAAAGACTTATAAACAGAAATATCATTAGACCTAGCAATCCCATTACTGAATATATGACTAAAGGAATATAAATCATTCTACTATAAAGACACCTGCACACATACGTTAATCGCAGCACTGTTCACAATGGTAAAAATTTGGAATCAACCTAAATGCCCATCAATGGAAGACTGGATAAAGAAAATATGGTACATATACACAGAATACTAGGCAGCCATAAAACAGAGCCACATTAAGTCCTTTGCAGGGACATGGATGGAGCTGGAGGCCATTATCCTTAGGAAAGTAATGCAGGAACAGAAAACCAAATACTACATTTTATCATTTATAAGTGGGAGGTGAATGATGAGAACACAAAGACACATGGGGTAAAACAACACACACTGGGGCCTGTTGGAGGGTGGAAGGAGGAAGATCGTCAGGAAGAATAGCTAATGGGTCCTGGGCTTAATACCTGGGAGATGGGATGATCTGTGCAGCAAACCACCGTGGCACACGTTTACCTGTGTAACAAACCTGCACATCCTGCATATGTACCCTTGAACTTAACATAAAAGTTGGAAATTTTTTAAAAATCATAATAATTGATTGATTTGTTTCAATTCTATAGTTAAATAAAAACAATATCAAGGTTCTTTAAAGTAAAAGTAAACAGATTGTAACAATTCATTTTCAAAATATAAAGGGTAAATGCATCGTTACTGCATTCTATAGAAAGAAACTTATTAGTGGTGATGAATCTAAGTTACAATTTTATTTGCAAACTTCAGCAGACCCAGAATTACTTATTTAAGAATGTGTTGGTTTGATGTGTCCCCCTTAGCCCATATCCATGAGTTGTGGGATTAGTTTTTATCTTTGTGAGAATATGGGTAGACCTTTTGGAACATAGTATCTACTGAGATATGCCATTAATTTCTTCTTCCTGGAATACACATGCTTTTCCTCACATCACAAAGTGGAGTTTAATTCCTCATCCCCTTGAATCTAGACTGGAGCACTTGCTTGGACTATCAGAATTCTGTGGAAAGGATATTCCGGGACATCAAAACCTAAGGTGATAAGAAGTCTTTCAGGTTCTTCCTGGGTCTCTTGGACTGCTTAGGATTCTGCCTGTTGGAACATGGTCACCATGCTATAAGAAGGTAAAGCCACATGGGGAGGCCATTGTAGGTATGCTGGTTGACAGCTCCAGGTGAGCTCTGAGCTAACAGCATCGACCAACAGCCATGTGAGTGAGCCATGTTAGTTGATCAGTCAGTTGATCTGATTCCAGCCTTAGCCACATGAGAGGCCCTAGAACAAATTATCCAATACAGTCCACTCAACCCATAGAATCATAGGTAATAACAAACTGTTGTTTCAATAATTTGAAAGAATAATAAACTGTTGCTTCAAGTTTCTAATTTCTTAATGGTTTGCTGTGCAGCATTAGAAAACTGCAACAATTCTCGATGAGCATCGTTTGGTATCCAACACATAGAATTTTTCCTCCAAACACTGACAGATATAACATTGAGATAGTCTATGTTGGTCAAACAAATATGACATATGTAGCAGGTTTAACATTAGTTAATTTTAAGCTGATGATGCTGCTTCCCTAACTTTACAAATTATAGGCACAAAAATACAATAATATGTTTATAAGTTTATTCATATTTTAGGGAGGAATTAAAATTATATTTATTAATAAATTGTTTCTCCTCATAAATTAAGAACTTTCTGAGTTAGCTGTTAATAGGGCTACTAGTGTATAGGCTTCAGCTGTAAGGTTAGCATTTACATCTTAAAACATCAATCTATTTTAGAAATGATATGGTTTGGTTCTGTGTCCCCACCCAAATCTCACCTTGAATTGGAATCCCGATGATCCCCATGTGTCAAGGGTGGGACCAGGTAGAGACAACTGGATCAGGTGGGCAGTTTCCCACATGCTGTTCTTGTGGTAATGAGTGAGTCTCATGAGATCTGATGGTTTTATAAGCATCTGGTGTTTCTCCTGCTTGCACTCATTCTCTCTCCTGCATCCCTGTGAAGAGGTGCCTTCTGCCGTGATTGTAGGTTACCTGAAGCCTCTCCAGCCATGCAGCACTAGAAGCCAAGTAAACCTCTTAACTTTATAGATTACCCAACCTCAGGCAGTGTTTTATAACAGCATGAGAACGGACTAATGCAGGAAACATAACAAAAGAGGCAAGAATTATTTTCATTATTTTTCAAGTGTCTGAACAAATAGACTTGTTCATGTTTACAACTTAAAACACAATTATTGCCAATGATCCTGAAGAAAGATGCATGTTCTGTTGCATTTAACATTTTATATGCATTTGGGGTTATGTTTATTTATTTCCCCATTGCCAAGAGAATAGTATTTTCACTTTAAGGTGAGGATTTTACCATGGCATTCCTTAAAAATTTATATCTAAGTTTTGGAAAAGTAAAATTTGGAACCCTTCCTAATTTTCTACCTTGTTTATTTCCCCTTCCTTTTGTTTCCTTTTTGCCTCTGTTTCTTCATTTGTTTTTTTTGATTTGTCACTCTTTCCATTTCATCTTTTAGTAAGGTGGGGTAAGTGAAGCACAGTATTGAGAGTCAGATGACTTGATTTCTAATCTAAATTCTGTAAGTAACTTCATCTTGGCCAGATCGTTTACAATCTTGAGTCCTAAATTAATTCCTCTGAAACTTTAGAGGATTAAAATAGATTATTTTTCTAGCACTTGCTGCTTTTAAATTATGCAATTTCAAAAACAGGTGGAAAACAAGGCAGTTACAAGGTAAACACCAGAAACCAATTTGGAGGTGATATAACAATGGATCACGCACTTATTATGAGCTACCCCAATGAACTAACATCAGAATGAAAAGACAAATTACTTTAGGCTACATAGTTCTTATAATACAGTAAAAGAAAGCATAAAGTTTCTCTATTAAATAAATTTCTATTCAATGACTCCTAGGAGAAATAGACATAATTGCCATGTACATATAAGGAATATCTGGTAACATAATTGGAACTGTTTTCAGTTATGGTATTAAACGTAAACCTTCTTTGTACTTCCATAGTATCAGGGACAGACATTCCACAACTATGAATATACCAGAACATATATTTATATATTTAAAAATATATATGTCTCTTTATAGAATATACTGAAGCTGTATAGGGGTAACTGATCTTGTCTTTTTCATTTTCTTATTCCTAGCACCTCTGCAGTGTATGGGCTATTCAACAGGCCCTCATCAACTTTTTCAGAATAAAGAGGCATAGCTGGCATGGTGGTTCACTCCTGTAATGCCAGCACTTTGGGAGGCCAAGGTGGGAGGATGGCTTGAGACCAGAAGTTATAGACAAGCTTAGGCAACATAGCGAGACTCTGTCTCTACAAGCAGTTGAAAAATTATCCAGGCATAATGAGATGTGCCTGTAGTCTTAGTTATGCAGGAGGCGGAGGTAGAAGGATCACGTTAGTCCAGGAGTTCAAGGCTGTAGCTAGCAGTTGTGATTGCATCACGGCACTCAAAGCCTGGATGACAGAGTGAGATCGTGGTTGGAAAAAAAAAAAGTACAGAATCCATCTTCAAATGGGTATTTCTGATATAGTTACTTGAATGATAACAAAGACATAGAGTTACTTTATAATTTAGGAAAGATATGGCTGTATAACTCTAATACAGTCAGCTAAGCAGCTTTGTGTTGCCTTGATTAAGTATACGTATAAAAATTCTAACAAAATGCAAAAAAAAAAAAAGAAGAAAAAAAGACCCTTAAAGAAAATTTTCCCAATAATAAATATCTCATTGGAGTGTATGACAAGTACCAGTTTTCAGTTTTCAGTAGATTCAATATTATAATTGACAGTAGTAACTGGAGTCCCATATTTTACATTGTTGACTATCACTATGATTTAAAATTAGATGGTAGAGTTAACATCTTCCATGGCAATTTGCAATTCTGACATATGTTATCTCTCAAGTGAAGGCTTGTCTTATTCTTTATCAGGGTGGATCAAAAGGATTCTTGAAGCAAGATTTTTTTCTCTCAGAAAATTGTTTAAAACTTTTCCAAGAATCATTCAAAGGGATGGGCTTCAACACGGCTGACTAGATGCATCTGTTATTTACCTCCTCCACTAAGAAGAACAAAAGTAATGAATAGATAAGTGCACCTTGAATAGCTCATCCAAGAGAGAACACTGGAATTTAAAAGAAAAGTGACAGTGAACATCTAAGGCAAG
This sequence comes from Theropithecus gelada, assembly GCF_003255815.1. Taxonomy (NCBI): domain Eukaryota; kingdom Metazoa; phylum Chordata; class Mammalia; order Primates; family Cercopithecidae; genus Theropithecus; species Theropithecus gelada. The sequence goes on along the minus strand of NC_037669.1, from coordinate 17,054,824 downwards.
GAAGGACAGTGAAGTGAGGCAGCCTTTTGGATGGCAGCTGGGAGAAACTCCCAAGGGCATACAAAGAGTAAGGGAGAGATCCCCAGCTGTCCACATTCCGTCTGTGGACTCCTGAAATCCTAGTCATAGGAGAGCCCATCAGCCCTCAGGGGCCCTGAGACTAACATTGGGAGTTACCAGGAAACCGTGTGATGGCACTGCTGGAAGGAAAGAGCTTGCATGTGGTCCAACACACTCCCTAAGACCTAAGCAGCTACAGAAAGGCACCATTTTAGAGCCCAGCCCCAAACAGATGCTCACCGTCATGGGGTCCAGCAGTGCCAGGGCTAAGACATGAGCAAAGTACGGGCTCATGCTGCTACATGGACTAAAGCACAAGGGAGGCACAGGCTACCCCTGCTGTGCTGAGGCACAAATATGGCAAGCATTCCCCACATGCTGGTCTATGCAGCCACCACTGAAGATGGGCCCACCCTCTCCTATGGCAGGGTTGTAGCAGGGCTGCTACAGCCCTTACCCAAACATTCCACTGCATGCCTATGAATTGCCCTGCCCCTGCCTACCATGGCTGGCACCTGCCTATTTTAGGGGAGCCTGGAGGACAAGCCTACCATCCCAGCTTTGTCCCTCACTGCTGTTGTGCCAGATCATACAGTTTGGTGAACTGGGGACTGGCCAGTGCAGTCCATCACTGTTGACACCTAAGTACTTCTCTCAAAGGCCTGAGTTTGGGCCTACCCACTGCCACCACCACCATGGCTGGCACCTACCTGCACATGCCACCTTCAAGCCTGGAAACTGGCCCACCCAGTCCATCACAGCCACTACCAATACCAGCACACACTTCTCAGGACACAGACAGTTGTCCTGCTAATGCTATTGCCATTGCCTATACCATGTTGGCTGTACAGGGGATGGAGAACCTATCTACTTGCTAAGCCCAACTTTGCCACTACTGGCATTCAAGCAAGCTATGTAGAGGTCCAAGAATCAGCCTGCCTGGACCTGCTAACACTAGTGCGAGTGTATACCATGCTGGAGCCCAAGAATAGCCACACTCTACCCACTTCCACTGTCACTGAGGCCTTAAGACTGACTCATCCAGCATCCTAGTCCCCAGGAACACTTCACCACAGCATCCATTAATAACTAAAGCCTAAGCCACCTAGGAAATCACAGACACCACGGACATTGTTTACAGCCAAAGAAATCACACAGACATTGTGCCATGTACTCAGATTCAAAGCCAAAGTGCCCTACCCAAACAATAACATAGATACATCTTCAGGAGAAAATCCTTCCTTATGAAAGCAAACTCAAAAAACAAAACAAAAAAAAATAGAAGAAGTGACTATTACAGCAGATGTGCAGATATCAACATAAGTATAAGGGAAACATCAAAAAGCAAGAAAATATATGACACCTACAAAGGAATGCATTAGTTCTCTAGCAACAGATCTCAATCAAAAACAAATTTGTAAGATCCCAGAAAAAGAATTTGAAATGCTAATTTTAAACAAACTAAGCAAAATACAAGAGAATACTGAAAAACAATACGAAGAAATCAGAAAAACAATTCAGCATATGAATGAGAAATTTGCCAAACAGCTATCACAACAAAGAACCAAACACACTTCAGGAAATTAATAATTTAAATGAAATTCAAAACACATTTGAAAGCTTCAACAATAGACTGAATCAAGTAGAAGAATCTCTGTACTTGAAGACAGTTCTTTTGAAATAACTCAGTCAGACAAAAATAGAGAAAAATGAAAACAAAAAATGACCAAAGTCTACATGACACATTGGATATCATAAAGTACCAAATATAAAATTTTCAGTATCCCAGAAGGCAAAGAGAAAATGAAACATTTAGAAAACCTATTTAACAAGATAATAAGTTAAAACTTCCCAAGTCTAGCAAAAGATTTAGAAATCCATATACAGGAGCCTCAGTGATTCCCAAACAGATTCAATACAAAAAGGGCTCCCTATAGTACATTATACTTAAACTGCCAAAAGTAAGACACAAAAACATCAAGAGAAAAGCATCTAGTCACCTATAAAGGATCCCTCATCACACTAACAACAGACTTTTCAGCAGAAACCTTACAGGCCAGGAGAGAATGGAATAACACACTCAAAGTGATAAAAGATAAACAAAACCCTACTAACCAAGGGTACTATATCCAGCAACATTATCATTCATAAATGAAATAAAAATAAAGTCTTTCCTGGACAAGCAATAGCCAAGGGAAGTCATCATTCTAGATGAGCCATACTTAAGGGAGTGCCATACCTGAAAGTGAAAGAATGATATTTACTACCATGAAAACAAAGGAAAATATAAAAACCACTGCTAGAGAAAACACACAACAAGAAAGAGTAAAGACACAAGAGTTACCATGACAGAAAACCACCAAACAATAATGATAAACAATAAGAGAGAAATGAAGGAACAAAGGACATATAAACTAATAAAAAATAACTTAATAAAATGACAGGAATACACCTTCACATATCAATAATAACTTTGAATGTAAATGGATTAAACTTTGCACTTGAAAGATATATGCTGATTGAATGTATGAGAAAAATGACCCAACTATAGGATGCCTACAAGAATCTCATCTCACCTGTAAAGACACACATAGACTGAAAGTATAGGAATGGAACAAGATAGTCCATGCAAAAAAAAAAAAAAAAGACCCAAATGGGAGCAGAAGCAGCTATACTTATATCAGAAAACACTATATAACCTCTATCAAAAATAGTAAAAAAAAAAAAAAAGACAAAGAAGATCATTATGTGATGATAAAGGGATCAATTCAACAAGAGGATTTAACAATCCTAAACATATATGCATCCAACACCAGAGTACTGAGATACATAAAGCAAATGTTTTTAGATTTAAAGGGAGAGATAGGCTTCCATACAATAAGAGCTGGTGACTTCAACACTCCAATCTCAGCACTAGATATATCATTGAGACCGAAAATTAACAAAGAAACATTGGATTTATATATTGAGACCAAATGGACCTAACAGGTATTTACATAACATTTCATCCAATAGCTACAAAATACACAATTTTTTCATTGGAACATGGGACATTCTCCAGGATAGACCATATGTCAGGACACATAAATCTCAAAAAATTTTAAAAAATCAAAATTATATCAAGTATCCTCTTGGGCCATGGTGAAATAAAACTAGAAATAAATAATAAGAGAAACTTTTAAAACTAGAAATACGGGAAAATTGAACATGCTTCTAAGTGACCTTTGGGTCAAGAAAAATACTAAGAAGGAAATCACAAAATTTCTTGAAACAAATGAAAATCAAAACGTAACATACTGCTGTGAGCAGTGGCTCATGCCTGTAATCCCAGCACTTTGAGAGGCCAGCCAAGGTGGGCGGATCACATGAGGCCAGGAGTTTGAGACCAGTCTGGCCAACATGGCGAAACCGTGTCTCTACTAAAATTACAAAAATTAGCCAGGCATGGTGCTACGTGCCTGTAATCCCAACTACTAGGGTGGCAGAGGCACGAGAATCGCTTGAACCTGGGAGGCGGAGGTTGCAGTGAGCCGAGATCGTACCACTGCACTCCAGCCTGGGTGACAGAGTGAAACCCTGTCTTAAAAAAACAGAAAAACAAAAAAACATAATGTACGAAATCTAACAATACATTAAGGGACTACACTATCAAGAAAAAAACAAACCAAAAATTAGCAGAAGGAAATGAATACTAAAGATCAGAGCAGAACTAAATGAAAGTGAGACTGAAAAAATACAAGAGAAAAGATAAAGATTAAAAAAAAGATAAAAAGTTGTGTTTTTGAGAAAACAAACAAAACTGACAATCTTTGAGCTAGACTAAGAAAAAAAATAGAAAAGAACCAAATAGATAAAATCAAAGACAAGAAATAAGACATTATAACTGATACCACAGATTTAAAAAAGGTCACTAAAGACTATTGTGAGCAACTATGCATCAACTAATTGGAAAACCTAGAGGAAATAGATAAATTTCTGAACATTTATCTATTTCTATACAACCTACCTAGATTGAATCAGGAAGAAATAGAAAACCAGAAAAGACCAAGAACAAATAATGAGATGAAAGAAATTTTTTAAAAGTTTCCTGACAGAGAAAAGAGGACGGGGTGACTTTACTGCCAAATACTACCAAACTTTCAAAGAATAACTAACATCAGTTTTCCTCAATGTTTTCTAAAAAAAAATAGAGGCGTTTCCTCAGATATTCTATGAGCCCAGCATTAGCCTAATATCAAAACCAGACAAGGATACAACACAAAAAGAAAACTACACACCAATATCTCTGATAAACCTAGACACATAAATTCACAAAAATTCTCAACAAAATAATAGCAAACCAAATCCAACAGCATATTTAAAAAATATACACCATGATTAAGTGGGATTAATCCCAGGGATACAAATACCGTTCAACTATGTAAATCAATAAACATGATCTATCACGTGATGTATCACTGTGGTATATCACAGTACTAGGAGTCCTACCGAGAGCAATCAGGCAAGAGAAAGAAAGAAAAGGCATCCAAATTGGAAAACAGGAAGTCAAATTGTCTCTCTTTGCTGATTATACAACATTCTTTTAGAACCACCTAAGGACTCTACCAAAAAAAAAAAAAAGTTAGATCTGATAAATTCAGTAGCATTTTTATATACCAACAATGAACTGGTTGAGAAAGAAATCAAGAAGGCAATCACATTTACAACAGCCACCCAAAAAAAAAAAAAAAAAATGCCTAGGAATAAATTTAATCATGGACATAAAAGATTTCTGCAAAGAAAACTACAAATACTGTTGGAAGAAACTGAAGAGGACTGAAACAAATGGAAAGACATCCCATTCTGACATTCATTCTTTCAATCCATGAGCATGGGAAAGACATCTCATGCACATGAATCAAAATAATTAATATTGTTAAAATGACCATACTGCTCAAAGCAATATTCAGATTCAATTCAATCCCTATCAAAACACCAATGTCATTTTTCATGGAATTAGAAAAATCAATCCCCAAATTGAAATGGAACCAAAATGAGTCCAAATAGCCAAAGCAATTTTGAGCAAATAAAGTAAAACTGGAAATACCACACTATCTGACTCCAAAATATATTAAATGGCTATGGCAACCAAAAGCGCATGAGAGAGAGATATATATATATCATATAAATATCATATATATACATATATAAATATATATATCATATATACATATATAAATATATATATCATATATACATATATAAATATATATCATATATACATATATAAATATATATATCATATATACATATATAAATATATATCATATATACATATATAAATATATATATCATATATACATATATAAATATATATCATATATACATATATAAATATATACATATATTTATTTATTTAATTTATTTATTTGGTTTTTTTTTTTGGAGACAGAGTCTTGCTCTTGTCACTCAGTCTGAAGTGCAATGACATGATCTTGGCTCACTGCAACCTCTGTCTCCCAGGTTCAAGTGATTCTCCTGTCTCAGCCTCCTAAGTAGCTGGAATTACAGTCACCCGCCACCACACCCAGCTAATTATTGTACTTTTAGTAGAAATGGGTTTTCACCATGTTGGTCAAGCTGGTCTCCAACTCCTGACCTCGTGATCCACCTGCCTCGGCCTCCCAAATTGCTGGGATTACAGGCGTGAGCCATTGTGCTCGGCCAACAGCATGATATTAATATAAAAATAGATATATAGACCATTGGAAAAAATATAGAGTCCAGAAATAATTCATGTATTTACAGCAAACTGGTTTTCACAAAGATGCCAAAAAAATGCACTGCAGAAAAAGACACAGTCTTAAATAAATAGTGCTGGAAAAATTAGATTCCCACATGCAGAAGAATGAAACGAGATCTCTGTCTCTCACCGTTTATAAACAGCAATGTAAGATAGGTTAAAGACTTCAACATAAGACCTGTAATTATAAAGCTACTGGGAGAAAACATAGGAAAAACAATCCAGGATATTGATTTGGACAAAAATTTCATGAATAAGACCTACATATAAGGCCTGCATTAAGCTAAAAAGGTTCTGCTTAGCAAAGGAAATAATCAACAGAGTGAAGAGATGACCTGTCAAATGGTAGTAAACATTTGCATACCATTCTTCCAACAAGGTACTAATATATATATATATATATAAAAAACAAGAAACTTAATCAACTCAATGGTAAAAAAGCAAATAATCTCATTTAAAAGTAGGCGAAGGATATAAAGAGACATTTCTCCAAAAAAGTTGTATAAATGGGCAACAGATATATGAAAAAATGCTCAATATTACTAATCATCAGAGAAACAGAAATCAAAATCATGATGAAATATCATCTCACTGCAGTTAGAATGGCAATTATTAAAAAGACAAAAGTAACTGATGCTGGCGAGGGTGTGGAAAAAATGTCTCCCTTGTATACTATGGGTGGGAATGTAAATTTGTCCAACCATTATGTAAACCACTATGGAGATTTTCCCAAAAATGTAAAATAGAATTATCATACAATCCAGCAATCCCACTACTGGAATTTGCCCAAAGGAAAATAAATCAGTGTATCAAAGGATAAATGCACTACCATGTTTATCATTGGTTTATCATTAGCAGCACTATTCACAATGGCAATGATGAAATCAACCAATATGTCTATCAATGAATGAATGAATAAAGAAAATGTAGAATATATACACCATGGAATACTATTTGGCCATAACAAAGAATAAAATTATGTCATTTGTAGCAACATGGATGGAACTGGACATCATTATATTAAGTTAAACAAGCCAGACACAAAAAGGCAAGAAAAATAAAATGCTGCATGTTCTCACTTTTAGTAGGAGATAAAGTACTTGATCTCATGGAGATGGAGAATAGAATGATAGATACCAGAGGGTGGAAAGGTGGTGTGGATAAGAGGGGGATGAAGAGAGATTGTTTAATGAGTACAACATACAGTTAGATAGAACAAATAAGTTCTAAAAATTGATGGCAGACTAGAGTGACTATAGTTGGTAACAATATATTGTATATTTCAAAGCAGTTAAAAGAGAAGACTTAAAATGTAACCAATATACCTAAACAATAAATATTCAGAGTGAGAGATACTCCAAATACCCTAACTTGATCATCACACATTCTATGCTTGTAACAAATACTCACACATAACCCATAAATATGTAAAATATTATGAATTAAAACAACAAAAACGTCTTTCAAAGCAGTCAAATAAATTACAGGTTAAGTTTGGATCAGAAGCAGAAAATTCAGGGTCGATGGCATCAATTGGCCATAGCTTGATAAACTGTGGCTTCTATAGAAAACCTGATTATGATAAGGCCTACAAAGCTGTAATCTGCAAAATTTATTCTCTGCCTCTCACAGCTCCAGTCTCTAAAAGAGCTGATACACACATTTAAAATTTGATATATTAAGTTTAAGAATGTTGGCAAAATTTAAATATGTTTAACTATGATACTGATGATTCTATGTGAATATTTCAGGTAGCGCTTAACCAATATTTTAAGCTGATTTTTTGGGAGAAACATTGTGCAGCAATATGATCTTCCAATTCTAGGTTTCCTAAGGATGAAGCATTGGCAGAATTCTGACATTTAAGTTTCTAAAAATTATTTTCAACTAATGGCTTCTTGGATTATGGATATAAAGTTTAGCAGCTGCCAAATTGGTTCTAGACATCTGCTGACTTTCTGTGCTCATTAGTGGAATAAACAACTCTCTTATAGATAATGGTATAGAATATATAACCAGGAAGATTTTTCAGCAAGTTTCTTAATGCTTGAGAAATATATGTCTTCATTATTTAAGGCAAATATTTTAGATTTTGACTTTTAATAATAACTAAAATTAGTATAATTATCTTTATATTTGGCCCTAATTTCTGAAAGGTGGGATATAAATAATATATTAACTCTTATACATAGAAAAGTTATTATTATAGAGAATTAGTTTTATAGATAGAGCTTGTGAAAGCATTAATGGAATTTTAGAAGCTTGGGTGATTTTTTACTCTGGGTTTACCATTGTTCTGAGTTCTAGGAAAGGCGCTTGACTTTTGATAAGTTTAGTAAAAAATAAACCCCTCAGAATCATAAAATACAATAGTTTCTCTTGATTCCTCAGGTTGTGTGATCTAACAATGATTTCTTATTAATATTGCTGGGTAGGGTAAGCTTAACTTATAAAGATAATGATTGAGATTAGTTGTTCTTCTAATAGAGATAAAAAAAAAATGGAGCCTTTATATTACACTTGAAAAATTGTGTACCACCGGATTGGATGCCACAGAGATGAAGAAACTGATGATGATTCGTAAATGGTGACATTAGAAGCAGATGAGGTGAGAATTAACAACAGACTGCATTAGGAGGCATTGGGATGCATGAGGGAGAAGGTGTTAAGATAAACCTCACTGAGAGGAAAGCAACTACTGTCAATGTTAGTTCTTTAATTTTCATAGAGAAAAGTAAACATTCATCATTGGGTAATCAAGTAAAAGTTGAACAGAATAGTCCTGCAAATTGTGAAGTCTTGAAGGTTACATTGTCAACAAATTTCAAAATGCTTTGGACTAAAGTTAAAATCTATCAAGTCACTCACTATTTCTTTTTTCAAAATTTGTCCAGGTTGATACCAGTGCTATGCTGTTTATCCTTACAAAGCTCTACAATATAGTCTTAACTATTGTGTGCAACTATATTTCATACTTCAAGTATTCCTTTGTTAGGAGGTAGAAATGTAAAATAAGCAGAGTGATTTCCAAGAGATTCCAGAATTCCTGTCAGGGCGTGGTTATTATTAAAGGTGACTGATATTTGCTATTCAAAGTCAGTAAATATGTATCTTTCATTCCACAAACTGAGGTGCAGGAAATATATTTTTTAAAACTCAATTTTGATTTCAGGTTTCTATTTTGCCAGAAATATTATCTTCTTTTGAATTTCAGCCATGCCCCCACTCTTCTCCAGGGTTATGGCTCTGCTTGTAATAAGATTTTGTTGTTGGTGGTGATGGTGGAGGTGATGTTAGGGATATTTAATCTCAGTGTTGTGGTCAGGGAGATCTGGTCTCAATGCTGTCTGTTAACACCAGCTTCAGCAGAGACGTATTTCATCTTGACTTCAATTGTCCATTCATTCTCATTACAACCAATCCATCCCTTATTCCTTATGAAGGTATGATGACTCTCTAAGCTTTGTCCCTATTACTCCTGGTTGCATGGAACTCATTCGTCTACTCCAAGTCCGTTCTGGGACATGAAAAACTTTATGAACGTCTAAGAAAATGTATCTGTTGCATCTGTTGGGTCCTTTCAATTTGGCTAGGTCTCCAGTCAGACTACAGGTGAGATAGCTTTATAGTTTTGTGTAGCTTTTGCGTTATTCAAAAATGCCCAGTCAAGAGAGTGGATGGATGCTGAAATTCATCCTGAGCAGTCTACTTGGCAAGCCTTTATGGCACACGGGCAGATGTCCCTTTTACTTTTTAGAAAGGCATTGTGTTTACCCTAAGATAGCTGTCTTCATATTCCTAGAGAAAGCAGTTTTCTCATTCACATGAAGCTGACATGTGGTAGCAGTGGCCCTGCATTCAGATTTCCTTTGCCCTTGCAACTCAAACCATCCGGGAGACTCGATACTTCCCATCCTTTAACCCTATTACTAAGCCTCGGGGGCTATACACAAAACTGGGCTCTTTTCAGGATCCTATTTGCTTTTAGAAGCTTATCGTTTTCCCCGTGTTATTTTTGCCACATTCTAAGAGACTATTTTTCTAGAAAAGTAAGAAAAATAATAGATATAACATTTTATACTCTTACTATTTATTATATATGGGTATAAATCTCTAGGATCGGAGGACATTTTCTCCATGAGGTTTGAAACACAAAACCAAAACCAGGCTCATTTTTATTTTTATGTCATATTAATTTCCAAAGCAGTAAGCAGAGATAGAGGAGTTTGAATGTATGAGGGGTGGAGTTGGTATACAAATAGTCAACAAAGAATGAAACAAAGGAATCAACAGTTTATACAAGTATTCCAACATATTTTCTCACTATAAAAGTAAATATGCTGTTACCTGGCTATTATGGAGACTCAACGGGCTCTCGCTGGGTTGCTTTTTCTGTGTAAATGTTTCATGTATATGTGTGTGTGTGTGTGTGTGTGTATATATATATATGGGAAATATATATAGGAAATATATATATAGTCTCATAAATAAATATGTGTATATATGCATTATTTATTTTCTTATTAGAGATAAGGTCTCACTCTGTCTCCCAAACTGGAGGGCTGGACTGCAATGATGTGATCACATCTCTCTGCAGCCTTGGCTTTTCAAGTTCAGGTGTTCCTCCCACGTCAATCTCCCTAGTAGCAGAACTACAGGCATAAACGACAACACATGGCTACTTTTTGCATTTTTTGTAGAGACGGGGGTTTTATTTATCATGTTGCCTGGGCTGTTCTTGAATTCCTGGACTCAAGCAGCCACCTGCCTTGGTCTCCCTAAGTGCTGAGATTACAGGCCTGAGCCACCATGTCTGGCCTCTCCTGTATTTTATTTCAAAATTCAGAATGTATACTTTATGGCCTGTATTTTTTCTCTTAATATAACATAGGCACATATTTAGGTCAGGAAATACTGGGAAATAGCATTTTTAATGATTTCACATTATTCTAAGACACAGATATAAACTCATTTAATTAATCCTTTGCCTTTTGAAGAACATTTGTATAAGTTCTTAATTTTTATTTACCAATAATCTTATGGCAAACATTCATATAAATTAGATCTTAGCAAACTTAACCTTTCATAAGAAAAGAACTTGGGTTGTACACTTCCTAAGACCTTCCTTACTGAGAATATATGTATGTTGTTGAACAAGAAGACCAACAGGCATATAAAAATGTTCAACATCATTAATCATCAAGGAAATGCAAATGAAAAACACATTAAGACATCATCTCATTACAGTTAAAATGGCTATTATCAAAAAGACTGAAAATAACAAGTGTTGGCAAAGGTGTAGAGAAAGAGGAATGCTTGTATCCCAAATCGATTGGTGGGAATGCAAAATAGTAAAGCTATTATGGAAAAAAATATGGAGGGTCCTCAAAAAACTAAAAATAGAACTACCATGTGATCCAGCAATCCCACTCCTGGGTATATATCCAAAAGAAAAGAAATTAGTATTAGTATATCTCTACATGTTTATTGCAGCACTATTCACTATAGTCAATTCATAAAATCAACCTAAGTATCCATTAATGAATGAGTGATTTTAAAATGTGGTATAGATACATAATAAAATATAATTCCTTCATAAAAGAATGAAATTTTGTCATTTCCAGCAATGTGGAAGGAACAGGAAATCATTATGTTAAATGAAATAAGACAGGTACAGAAAGACAAATGTCACATATTCTCACTAATGTGTGGAAGCTAGAAATGTGGAACTTATGGCAGTAGAAAGTAGAATTACCAGGGGCTGGGAAGGAAAGGGAGGAGACGGGATGAAAAGAAGTCGGCAAATGGGTACAAATATATAGTTAAAATGAGTAAGTTCTAGTATTCCAATGGTACAGTAGGAAAATTATAGTTAACAGTAGTTTATTGTATATTTCAAAATAGCTAGAAGAATTTTAACATTCCCAACACTAATAATAGATCAATGTTTGAATCAACAGATATCCCAATTACACTGGTTTGATCATTATACACTGTATACATACATCGAAATGTCACATGTACCCCCAAAATATGTACAGGTATTTTATATAAACAAAATTTAAGAAAATGTTTTAAAATTGATTGTGGTAATGGTTATACAGCTCTGAGTATATATGGAAAACTACTGAATTGCATAATATAAGTGGATACATTGTATGATGTGTTTTATTTCAATAAAATTGTAATATAAAAATAAAAAATGTGTATATGTAAAAAATTATATGATGATGAAATAAGAAATGAGTTTGCATTGCATGAGAAGAATTTATTTAACATTGGTTACATTTATGTCATGAAAATACAATTTTTTAAAAATTTTGCACTTTTAAAATTGTACTATATACAGCCAGACACGGTGTCTCAAACCTGTAATCCCAGCACTTTGGGTGGCGGATTACATTTTGGGAGCACTTTGAGTGGGCGGATCACCTGAGGTCAGGAGTTTGAGACTAACCTGGCCAACATGGCAGAAGCCCATCTCTACTGCAAATACAAAAATAATCCCAGCTGCTTGGGAGGCTGAGGCAGGAGAATTGCTTGAGCCCAGGAGACGGAGGTTGCAGTGAGCCGAGATTGCACCACTGCACTCCAGCCTAGGTGACAGAGTGAGACTCCATCTCTCTCTCTCTCTCTCTCTCTCTCTCAATCTCTCTCTCTCTCTGTATATATATATACACACACACACATATACACACACACACACATATACACACACACACATATATACATACACAAATATAGAAGTCTTAATTGTGACTGAAATAGGATGTAAATTTTGTCATACTTGCAAAAGTAAAATAACTTTACAGATAAAAGAGAATGTAAGGTTGAAAAGGCAGAGATAAAATGTGAAAGAAAATGTCAAGGATCAAGATATATTTTCTAGTTGATGGAATTACAAATAGTAATCTTATATTATTTAAGTATATCATAGAGAATTATGCATCAAAGGAAATAAAATATTAATCTGATTAAGCTTAAAATATGAAAAATGAAACATGGGTGGGAGAAGAGGGTAAGAAATGCATAGTTTAAATGAAAGAAGATATACCACCAAAAATCAGAAGTTCATGATAAAAAATAGCATTATAAGCATATGTTTCAGAGATGTGGAAATAAACAATAGAAGAACGAAGAAGAGAAACAGTTTAAAATGTCTGATAAAAGACAAGGGACAGGAAAGAGTGAAACATACTGCTTTTTTATTATAAGCTCCTAATATAGTATTTTAAATTCTATAAGCAAGGGACATTTATTGCAAATGGAAAAAAAAAAAATCACAAAGAAAATTCCTCCAGCTCATCACTTTCTTTAAAATAGTACTAAAGAACTAGCATTATTGAGTTCTAAAGGTGAAATTATATATATCATCAAGAATTTTGAGTTCAACTATATTATGTCTTTGTGGAAAACGCTATCGTCTTCTTTTGAGGAATACCTATTTAAGGCTTTTGCTCATTTGTGAATTTTTTTTTCTATTTTGCTACTGAGTTGTTTGACTTTCTTACGTATTCTGGTTATTGATTCTTTGTTGGATGAATACTTTGAAATATTTTCGCTCATTCTGCAGGTCATTTCCTCACTTTGTTGATCATCTCTTTTGCTTTACAGAAGCGTTTTAGCTTGATGTAATGCAGTTTTTCTAGTTTTGCTTTTATTGTCTGTGCTTTTGAGGTATCATTCAAAGTATATTTGCCCAGACCAATGTCGTCAAGCATTTCCTCAGTGTTTTCTTCTAGGACTTTCATAGTTTCAGGTCTTATATTTAAATCAGTAATCAATTTTGATTTGATTTTATTATATGGTGGGAAATAGGGGTATCTCCTATCTCCCACCATATAAAATGGATAAGGATATCGATTCTGCATATAGACATCCAGGTTTTCTTTATGGAAGAGACAGTCCTTTTCCCAATGTATGTTATTTGTACCTTTGTCAAAATGAGTTGGGTTGGCTATAAATGTGTGGATTTATGTCTGGCATTGGTATATCTGTTTTTTTGTTTTGTTTTGGTTTTACCAGTATAATGTTGTCTTGGTTACTACAGTTTTGTCACAAAATACTTTTATCTTGACTTCTTTTTCAGATGATTCACTGTTCATGTGTGGAAATACTACTGATATTTATGTTAAATTTGTATTTTACAATGTACTGAATTCATTTATCAGTTCTAACAGTTTTTTTGTTAGTCTAGGTTTTTCTTAGAAAAAGATCATGATATCTGTAATTGAGGCTAATCTGACTTCTTCCTTTCTAATTTGGATGCCTTTTATTTCTTTCTCTTACTGAATTGCTCTGGCCAGGACTTTCAGTGTTATGTTGGATAAAAGTGGTGAAAGTGGGGCATTGTTGTCTTATTTCAGATATTAGAGGAAAAGCTTTCAAATTTTCCCTGTTCAGTACAGTGCTTGCTATGGGTTTGTCTTATGTGGTCTTTATGATGTTGAGGTATGTTTCTTCTATGCCCAGTTTGCCGAGGCTTTTTTTCATAAGGCAATGTTGACTTTTATCAAATGCTTTTTCAGCATCTCTCAAAAGAATGTTGTTGTGTTTTGTTTTGTTTCTGAGACAGATTCTTGCCCACACCAGAGTGCAGTGGCATGATCTTGGCTCATGGCAACTTTTGCCTCCTGGGTTCAAGCAACTCTCTTGCCTCAGCCTCCCGAGTAGGTGGGATTACAGGTGCGTGCCACCATGCCCAGCTAATTTTTGTATTTTCAGTAGAGGCGGGGTTTCACCATGTTGGGCAGGCTGGTCTCGAACTCCTGAACTCATGATCTGCCCACCTTGGCCTCCCAAAGTGCTAGGATTACAGGCATAAGCCACCACATCCGGCCGATCATATGGTTTTTGTTCTTGGTTCTTGTATTAGTCCGTTTTCATGCTGCTAATAAAAATACACCTGAGACTGGGCAATTTACAGAAGAAAGAGATTTAACGGACTTACAGTTCAACGTGGCTGGGGAGGCTTTGCAATCACGGCGGAAGGTGAAAGGTGTGTCTCACATGATGACAGACAAGAGAAGAGATATTTTGCAGGGAAATCCCTGTTTTTAAAACCATCAGATTTCATAAGACTTATTCACTGTCACTAGAACAGCACAGGAAAGACCCACCCCCATGATTCAATCACCTCTCACCAGGTTCTTCCCAGGACACATGGGAATTGTGGGAGTCAAAATTAAAAATGAGATTTGGATGGTGACACAGCCAAACCAATCTTTTTGCCCATGGCCGCTTCCAAATGTCATGTCCTCAAATTTCAAAACCAACCATGCCTTCCCAACAGTCCCCCAAAGTCTTAACTCATTTCAGCCTTAAGTCAAAAGTCCACAATCCAAAGTCTCATCTCAGACAAAGCAAGTCCCTTCCACCTATGAGCCTGTAAAATCAAAAACAAATTAGTTACTTCCAAGATGCAATGTGGCTACAGGCATTGGGTAAATACCATCCATTCTAAATGAGAGAAATTGGCCAAAACAAATGGGCTACAAGCCCCATGCAAGTCTGAAATTCAGTGGGGCAGTCTAATCTTAAAGCTTCAAAATGATTTCCATTGACTCCATGTCTCACATGTAGGTCACGTTGATGCAAGAGGTGGGTTTCCATGGTCTTGGGCCGCTCTGCCCTGTGGTTTTTCAGCTGGCTGCTTTCAAGGGCTGTCATTGAGTGTTGCGACTTTTCCACGCAGTGGTGCAAGCTGTCAGTGGATCTGCAGTTCTGGGGTTTGGAGGACAGTGGCTCTCTTCTCACAGTTCCACTAGGTGGCGCCCCAGTAGGGACTCTGTGTAGAGGCTCCAATCCCACATTTCCCTTCTGCACTGCCCTAGCAGAGGTTCTCCACCAGAGCCCCCCAACCCTCAGTAAACTTCTGGCTGGACATCCAGGTGTTTCCATACATCCTCTGAAATCTAGGTGGAGGTTCCCAAACCTCAATTCTTGATGTCTGTGCACACGCAGGCTCAACACCATGTGGAAGCTGCCATGGCTCTGAAGTCACAGCCCAAACTCTATGTTGACCCCTTTCAGCCATGGCTGGAGAAGCTGGGACACAGGGCACCAAATTCCTAGGCTGCACGGAGCATGGAGACCTGGGCCCAGCCACCTTTTTCCCCTAGGCCTCCAGGGCTGCGATGGGAGGGGCTGCCATGAAGACCTCTGACATGCCCTGGAGACATTTTCCCCATTGTTTCAGGGATTAACATTCAACTCATCATTAGTTATGCAAATTTCTGCAGCTGGCTTGAATTTCTCCTCAGGAAATGGGATTTTCTTTTCTGTCACATTCTCAGGCTGCAAATGCTCTGAACTGTTATGCTCTGCTTCCCTTATAAAACTGAAAGCCTTTAACAGCACCCGTGTCCCCTCTTGAATACTGCTGCTTAGAAATTTCTGCCAGATACCTTCAATCATCTCTCTCAGGTTCAAAGTTCCACAAATGTCTAGGGCAGGGGCAAAATGCTGCCAGTCTCTTTGCTAAAACATAACAAGAGTCACCTTTGCTCCAGTTGCCAACAAATTTCTCATCTCCATCTGACACCACTTCAGACTGGACTTTATTGTCCATATTGCTACCAGCATTTCAGGCAAAGCCATTCAATAAGTCTCTAGGAAGTTCCAAACTTTCCAACATTTTCCTGTCTTCTTCTGAGGTCTCCAAACTGTTGCAACCCCTGCCTGTTACCCAGTTCCAAAGTCACTTCCACATTTTTGGGTATTTACAGCAGCATCCCATTCAGCGGGTACCAATTTACTGTATTAGTCTATTTTCATGCTGCTGATAAAGACATACCTGTAACCTGGCAATTTACAGAATAAAGACATTTAAAGGACTTACAGTTTCACATGGCTGGGGAGGCCTCAAAATCATGGCGGAATGTGAAAGGCATGTCTTGCATGGTGGTAGACAAAAGAAGAGAGCTTGTGCAGGGAAACTCCTGTTTTAAAAACCATCAGATCTCATGAGACTTACTATCATGAGAATAGTACAGGAAAGACTTACCCCCAAGATTCAATCACCACCCACCAGGTACCTCCCATGACCCATGGGAATTGTGGGAGTTACATTTCAAGATGAGATTTTGGTAGTGATATGGTTTGGCTGTGTTCCCACCCAAATCTCATGTTAAATTTCCACATGTTGTGGGAGGGACCCAGTGGGAGGCAATTGAATCATGGGGGCAAATCTTTCCCATGCTGTTCTCATGATGGTGGGTGAGTCTCACAAGATCTGATGATTTTAAAAAGCGGAGTTCCAGAAACAAAACAAAAAAGCACTATTCAAACAAAAAATTAACAAAAAAAACCCCCCAAACTAAACAAGATTACTCTCTCCCTCACCCCTTCCCCCACTTGGTGGACCCCAGTTTATAGTTGAATTTATTTTGTGGTTACCTCAGAATACAAATAAAAGTTTAAATTACAAATCATAGTCCTCCACAGGTGATCTGAACACATCAGTTCTTTCCAGCAGTGTGTTCCAGGAAGTCTAATATAGCCACAGCCTACTACAGAGTATTCCTTCAGGGTAGGGTACAGGACAGGTTAATTAAGGTCACTTAAATCTTCATCTTTTATAGCAGATCAGAACCTAGATGGCTGACTTTTTATGCAGGACTTCTGATAAGAATCCAGAAGAGCTGGTTTCAAGGTTCACATTGACACTTAATAATTGTAACCTTCTTAACAAGAAGTTGTGATCCACATGAAGTCCACAATGAGTGCAGCAAATCTGAGGTGGTCAACCCTTACGAAGGCTAGTATCTGCACATAAAATGGTTTTGAAATGACCATTGGCTGCAGGTTTGGTTTGGTATTTGCAGAGTAAATATGAAGGAACACTGTTGAAAGTAGTTCACATATTTATATAACAATGAAAATTCTCCTAAATCCAATATGCATAAAGCAGCCATGACACTTTAACTTCCACAGTGAAATAGGGCCAGTCATGAAATTGATCTGCATCTCTGTATGAAGATCCAGCAGAGATCAGACGATGAATGGCTGTTCGTCGTGGTTAGGTGTATTCTAGTTATCTCAGAAGGGTTAGCAAAGGCCATTCCTTAATTGTATTGTGAGTGGCTTCTTTTCTGGTTTTTAGGCACAGCATAGTGGCCGTCTAGCTGAAGTTTAAGGACCTGGTTTTTTGAAACCTCATCCCTACCTCTATTTTTGTGTCTTATTACTTCAAATCTCTTCTCCATTTCTTTATCCTTCCGGCTGGCTTTCTACATGCTTGGCTGTTGACTGCAGGGATGGGAACTGTGTATCACTGTAGATTTCTGGTGGTCCTTGTGGTGTTTTCCTTGTTGTGGTTACCCTGGCCCCAGGGGGCCTACACACACCAGTAGTCATTGCCAGTTCTGGGGTTTCTGTAACAATTACTGGAGCAGGAGGTGCTTGTACTGGAACTGTTTTATTCCAGGGACCTGAAGATTTTTCTATACCACCACCATCTCCACCTTCTTTCCAGTTATCACCTGGACCTTGTCTCTTCATTATCTTCTTCCTTTTCACTTATTTGCATTGCCTGAACCCTCAGGCCGCTGTAATCAACCTCTTTTTGCTCCAATCCTTTCCATTCATCTTCGTCCTTCTTCACAGCCTTGGTGGCGGCCCCTGGGTCCACAGCCCCCGCGGTTGCTGTGCTGCCTTGACCCAGCCGGGTTCCCGCTCGCTGCCCGCCGTCCGCTACACCCCCGGCGGCTCCACTGCTCCCGCCGCCCTGCCGGCTGCGCCCTCGGAACTCGCCGCCTGGTTGCTCCGCTCCTTCTTCTTCTTGTCCCAGTTGGCAAAGAAGTTGTGCAGGCTCCGCTCGTCTACCGCGGCCATGGCCTCGGCCTCCTGGACCCGGATGGGTGGAGCCGGTGGCGGGCGCGGCCCGCGGGGCTCCTAGCTCGGGTGGAGGCCGGCTCTGCGCTCATGCTGCCGGCAGCCGCGAAGCCTCAGCCCCGCGGGGTCTCCGCGGAGTGCGCGGCGGGGCGGGCGGCTCCCTCTGTGTGCTGGCTAGCGATTTTTGTTCTACATTAAGGCCTTTTTGCTTTAACCTTAAATAAGTTCTTTGACAGAGCATATTGCCTGGTTAAGTAAGTAACCTGAAGTATGCCTTAGGATTGTGAAATGTCGTGAGTTTGCCAATCCTCAGGGTGGAACCAAAAAGCCTTTGATGTAAACGGTAGTGGATGCTGGAGGCTCTACATCAGGTGCTGCTAATGCCTCATCTAATTAGGTCTAATTGTATAGTAAACTGCAGTGGGAAGAATATGCTTTCTGGTGAGGCTAAGGGGTTCACTGATCTATCCTTACAAATTCAGAGCAACATGAGCAAAACCTCAGCTAAAACTCATTTAAGTGTCACGGATTGTGGATGATGTTTAAGAATTCCTTATATACTTGTGCCCAGATTTTCAAAGTATTGGCTGTTCTATAGATGCAGTGATTGTCCCAGCAAGCTTGGCTTTGTTTTCAACCTTTTGGCGTCTTTATGTTCATTGGAGAGTCAGGGCGAAAGACAGGTGATGTAGCACTTCTGGTTTTAGTGATTACAGCTTAAAATACCTATTAACAGTAGTTTTGGGTCCTTTAAAGGGACTCGAGGAAGCTACCCAGGATTACAGAAGAGTTTCCACCTAATGAGATAGTCTGGCAGTTTCCTAGTTTTGTATCTTCCGTTTAATAGAAATATCTGAAAGTGGTAATGTGACCACTTGATGCAGAGTCTGGGTTTCTCTATAAGAAGTCCCTTTGCCAAATGCATGAGTTGCAGACTTGCTACTGGCAAGAGTGAAGCAAGTGGGTGAGTAAAACTATTTTGATGTGGGAGCATTTTCAGATAGGAGTTTAGTCTTGATGAAAGTGTCGTGCAGGAATTGGACTCCAAGGAGGGTTACAGTATGTCCTGATGGGACTTGCCACCCACATATAGGAAATAATATTGATATTTGAAGTGGCAGGCATGATGCCTGCCTTCTAGTGTGTTTGAGTGAGCCAACCAAGGGGAGGTTGAATGATTAAATCAGAAATGGAATTCTTGGTAACCTGAACACTTTATTTGGGAACTAAAACCTTACAAAATAGTCTCTTCATTGTTGAACTGTGTATTTTCCATGAAAAGTATGCATTTTTTCCCAGCAAAATTTTGTTGGGGGTTATGTTACTGAAGAATGAACAGAGATGAATAAGTGGAGGTCTTATGTAAAGGCAATACTGTACTCGAAATCTGAAGACTTGCAGCAGATTTAAACTCCAACTCTTGTCACAACTTTTAAAAAGATTGTGAAAATATCAAAATGTACATGAATCGAGTTTTAATATCCTGTATGATAGGTAGATGAGGCTGTTCATTGTACCATTTGTTTGTATTCTCAGGCATGGTTTGGCAGTACAAGAACTCTCTAACATTAACAAATTTGATAAAAAGTAAATATATGGAAAAATCAAAAGAAGAGAGGAGTTCCTCTGCACAAGTTCTCTCTCTTTGCCTGCTGCCGTCTATGTAAGATGTGATTTGCTCCTCCTTGCCTTCCACCATGATTGTGAGGCTTCCCCAGCCACATGGAACTGTAAGTTCAATTAAACCTCTTTCTATTGTAAATTTCCCAGCCGGCCGTATGTCTTTATGAAAACGGACTCATACAGGTGGGGACACAGCCAAACCATATCAGTTCTGTTAATGCAATGTATGTGTATTGGTATGTACATATTCAACTATCATTGCATCCCTGGGATGAATCCCACTTGTTCATGGTGAATGATTTTTTTTAAATGTATCGGTGAATTCAATTTGCTAGTATTTTGCTGAGAATTTTTTGCACCTATGTTCATCAGACTTTAGGACCTAGTAGTTTTCTTTTGTTGTCATTGTTGTTGTTTACTTGTCTGCTTTTGATATCACAGTCATGCTGGTCTTGCAGAATGAGTTTGGAAGTATTAACTCCTCTTCAATTTTTGGAAGAGATTGAGTAGAATTGATACTATCTCTTCTGTAAGTTTTTAGTATCATCCAGCAGTAAAGCCATCAGGTCCTGGGATTTGCTCTGATTGGAGGCCTTTTATTCTTGTTTCAGGCTTTCATTATTATTATTGTTATTATTATTTTCATTTTTTTGACAGGATCTTGCTCTGCTGCCCGTGCTGGAGTACATGGCATAATCATAGTTCACTACAGCCTTGAACTCCTGGGATTATAAAGTCTTCTTTCCTCAGCCTTCTGAGTCGCTGGGATTACAGGCATATGCCACCATGCACAGCTAATTTTTTATTTTTTGTAGAGACAGGGCTTTGCTATGTTGCCCATGCTGGTCTTAAACTGTTGGCCTCAAGCCATCTTCCTGCCTTGGCCTTCCAAGTGTCAGGATTACAGGCATAAGCCACCACACCAGACCCCTATTTCAGTCTTATTACTCATTTATGATTTGTTCAGATTTTCTGTTTCTTCATGGTTAAATTTTGGTAGTTTCTATGTGTCCAGAAATTTATGTTCTAGGTTTTCCTATTTGTTGGGGTATAGTCCTGCGCATTAGCCTCTAATGATCATTCGTATTTCATTTTTAATGTCTCCTTTCTCGTCTTTGATTTTATTTAGTTGGTTCTTCTCTCTTTTTATGTCGAGCTCAAGAATTGTCATTTTGTTAGCTTTTTAAAAAACTAAATCTTTGGTTTTTTATTTTGTGTCATTATTTAAGTCTCAATTTCATCTAGTCCTGCTCTTATTTTTACTACTTCTTTCCTTATGCTAATTTAGGCTTGGTTGGTTTTTGCTTTTCTAGTTCCTTGAGGTGTATGGATAGGAAGTCTTTCTACTTTTTGATGTAGGCATTTATTGCTATACATTTCCCTCTTACAGCTGTTTTTACTGTATCCCGTAGGTTTGGTATATTGCAATTTCCTTTTTGTTTGTCTCAATGTATTTTTAAATTCCCTGTGTAATTTCTTCATTGATCCATTTACTGTTCAAGAACATGTTGCTTAATTTTCATAAATTTGTACAGTTTCCAACATTCATTTTGTTATTGATTTCTAGTTTATTCTGTTGTGGTCAGAAAAGATGCTAGACATGATTTAGTCTTTTAAAAAAATTGTTGACTTGTTTTGTAGCATAACATATGGCCTGTTTTGGAGAATATTCCATGTGCTGATGAGAAAATGTGTATACTGGAGCTGTTGGATGAAATGCTCTATAAATTTCGGTTATGTTCATTTGGTCTAGCGTGCAGTTTAACTCCAAAATTTGTTGATTTTCTGCTTAGGTGATCTGTTCATTGCTGAAAGTGGGATGTTGAAGTCCCCTAATGTTATTATATTGTAGCCAGTCTGTCTCCTTAGGTCTATTAGTATTTGTTTTATATATTTGGATGCTCCAGTGTTAGATGCAAATTTATTTACAGTTGTTATGCCCTCTTACACCATTGTTTCCTTTTTCATTCTATAACGGCCTCTTTGTTCTAATTACCGTTCCTTATTGAAGTCTATTTTATCTGATATAAGTGGAGCTACTCCTGTTGTTTTTAAAATTTCTATTTGCATGAAATATCTTTTTAAATTTATCCTGTTTTAGTCTGTGCATATCTTTATAGATGAAATGGGTTTCTTGTTGACTGCATATAGTTCTTTTTTTTGAAATCAATTCCACCACTCTATGTCATTAAATGAGAAAATTTAATATATTTACATTCAAGGTTATTATTGATAGGTGATTGTTTACTACTGCCATTTTTTACATGTTTTTTGGTTATTTTGCAGATCCTTTCTTTTTGTCTTACTATTTTCCTTTGTGATTAAGTAATTTTCTCTGGTGGTATGATTTGATTTTGCACTATTTATTTTTCGTGTATCTGTTTTAGATTTTTGCTTTGTGGTTATCATGAGGTTTACATTATCATCTCATTGTTTTAACAACTTAAACAGATCATAACTCAACTTTAATTGCAAAGAAAAAGAGTAAAATACACAAACTATATACATTGACACCACCTCCCCACTTTGACTTTTTGATGTTTTCATCTATATCTTTTTATTTTGCCTAACTCTTCTTATTCAATTTTTGTAATGATTTTTGTTTCAATAGTTTTGTATTTTACTCTTCAAATTTAAGATGTAAGTGGTTTACTTACCCTATTTACATTATTAAAATATTCTAAATTTGTATATTTTCTTTCTTTTACCAGTAAATTTAATATCTCTAGATTTTGTCTTTGTTGTTACATGTTAGCACTCTTTTTGTATGAGGGGGTTGAAGAATTACCTTTGGCATTTTTTATGATGCAGGTTTGATGTTGATGTTATGAAAGGAAAATATCTTGGGGCCCAAAATCACTGAGAAGAACTCAAGTTGGAAACTGCTTAAGGCAAATCTGCCTTCCGTTCTATTCAAATTTATCCCTCTACTCACTGGGATAGATGCATGTCTGATTGCCTCCTTGGAAAGGCTAACAAGAAACTCAAAAGAATGCAACTGTTTGTGTCTTACCTACCTGTGACCTGGAAGCTCCCTCCCACTTGGAGTCTTCCTGCCTTTGCTTCAAGTTGTCCCAGCTTTCCAGACCAAACCAATGTACTTTTTACATATATTGATTAATGTCTCATGCCTCCCTAAAATATACAAAACCAAGCTGTGCCCTGACCACCTTTGACACATGTCATCAGGGCTTCCTGAGGCTGTGTCACAGGTGTGTCCTCAACCTTAGTAAAACAAACTTTCTACATTAACTGAGACCTGTCTCAGATTTTCTGGGTACATGATGTATTCCTTCAGTTTTAAAAAATTTTGGGCTGGGCTCAGTGGCTCATGCCTCTAATCCCAGTACTTTGGGAGGCCGAGACAGGCGGACCACGAGGTCAGGAGATCGAGACCATCCTGGCTAACACGGTGAAACCCCGTCTCTACTAAAAATACAAAAAAAATTGCTGGGCGTGGTGGTGGGCACCTGTAGTCCCAGCTACTCAGGAGACAGAGGCAGGAGAATGGCGTGAACCCGGGAGGCAGAGCTTGCAGTAAGCCGAGATCGCGCCACTGCACTCCAGCCTGGGCGACAGAGCGAGACTATGTCTCAAAAAAAAAAAAAAGAAAAAAATTATTTTTGAACAAGTCTTCGTCTCTTCTGTTTGAAAGAAAACTTTGCTAGATACAGTATTATTGGTGGACAGCTTTTTTTTCTTCAGCATTTTGAACGTAACATCCTAACGTGCAGTGTCTCTGCTGAGAAATCAGCTGAAAGCCATCTTGAGGCTCTTTTGAATGTGATGTATTTCTTCCTTTCTCTGCTTCAAGTATTCTTTTTTGTCTTTGATTTTTGCTAATTGAATTATGATATGCTTTAGGACATCCCTCTTTGAGTTGAATTTGATAGGTGATCTCTGAGCTTCCTATATCTGGATGCTGTTGTTTTTCCCCAGTTTTTAGAAATTATCCAATATAATTTTTAAAAAATATGCTTTCCAAGCGTTTTACTCTCTTATTGGTTCCTTTGGGAATCGCTATTGTGCTGAAGTTAGTTTGCTTGATGGTGTCCCATAATTCTCACAGATCTTTTTCATCCTTTTAAGTTCTTTTTCCTTTTTAATCCTCTGGTTGGTTAATTTCATTTGTTCTGTTTTGAAGCTGGCTTTTCTCTGTTTGATTATGCCTGCTGTCAAAGTTTTCTCATGAGTTTTGTTCAGTTTGGTAATTGTATTGTTTATTAATGCAATTTCTGTTTTTAAAAAATTCAATTTCTTCATCAAATTTGTCATTTTGTTCCTGGGTTGTTCTCCAAATTTTTAGATTTTTATTTGTATTTTCTTGCGTTTCTCTGAATTTTTAAAAGAGAATTACTCTGAACTGTGTCAGAAATTGTATGGGTCCTCAACCCTTCTGGGCGTATTGCTGGAGTTTTATTAATTCCTATTGGTGGTGTCATATTTTCAAGTTTTCACAATCCTTGTGTTTTTACATTTATACCACTACATTTGAGAAAACAGCAACATTTTTCAGGTTTTGTAGGCATTTTGGGTCATCCTAGAACTTTACTACTTAGTGCTGCAAGTTAAATGCTAGCCTGTTGTCATAGTCATTCGGGGGTGAAGTGGGGGACACTTACAACGAATTCTAGAGGTAAAACCCTGCACTAGAGCTAACTAATTGTCTTGCCATTGTTTCCCCATCTGCCTTGCCATTGTTTCCCATCACTTACAGTGAATATTGGAACTTCAACACTGCTCTGGAGCTACATCACTGCCCTGCCATTTTTTTTTTTTTTTCATCAGTGTCAGAAAGACTTATAGTGAGCACTGGAAAATAAATGCTGCATTAAAACTCAGTTGCTGCCCTTCCATTGTTTTCTGGTCTGGGGAACACTCAAGTGGGCACTGGAACTTAATCCTAGCTATTTAGTTTTCTACAGACCAAAGGAACACTCCACACAAACCCCTGGGTTTTGTGGAAAATTCGGCCAGGGATTTGAGCTTTCCTGTCGTCTCTTCCACGTGGTGTCCCTGCTGATTGAAGTGCAGAGCAGCTGCCAAGACCCACATGCCAGTCACTGTGTCCTCAATATACTTCAGATAGTTCAGCCCTTCCATCCCTTCCAGTGGTTCCCATGGGATGCAACTAGTGTGGTATTCCTGTGAAAATTCTCATCCTAGTAGGAAGGTAAACCTCCACCTTCAATTCTCTCCTCTCACCTCAGAACACTGGATCTAGCAAAATTCTGTTAATGGCATATGCCAGCTTGAGGGAGGAAGTAACACAGCCTGAAAGTACATTTCTCTGAAGGGTCATTGCTTCTCTTGATTCTGTGAGCCCAGAGGATTTCTCCATTACTCTCGTGAGTCCATCTGAATTCAGAGTAGTGTTCCTGTCTTTGAATCATTTCTAGTTGTGTTTTTGTGGGGAAAGTCATGCCGGAGAATCTTCTATTCCAAAATCTTGATGATGTCATTTCAGAAACATTATTAATTCTTCTTTAAATGTTTGGTAGAGTTCACCAGCAAAATCATCTCTTCTTGGGCTTCTCTTCCTGGGAAGTTTTAAAGTCATTTATTTCATCTCTTCTTTTTGTATAGCCTATTAAGCTACTTATTTTATCCCTTCTTTTATTATACCCTATTCAGATTGTTTATTTCTTTTTGTGTCAGTTTATGTAGTTTGTGTCTTTCTGGTAACTTGCCCATTTCATCCATGATAATTAATTTGTTGGCATACAGTAGTTTATATTATTTCCTTATCATGCACTGCATTTCTATAAGCTTGATCCCAATGTTCATCCCTGCCTTAAAAAAATGTGAATATTATTTATTTTTTCTTGCCCAATCTAGATAAAGGTTTGTTAATTATGTTGATCTTTGAAAACAATGAACTTTTGTTTTTATACTTTTTATATGTGATTTTCTATTCTCGATTTCATTAATATCTGCTCTAGGTTTTATTATTTCCTTCTATCTTCTTGTTTCAGGTTTAGTTTGCTCTTATTTTTTCAGTGTGTTTAATGGGAAATTTTTCGTTGTTCTTATTTAATAGGAGGGCTTCAGCTACAATTTTCTCTCTAAGCACTGTACTATCCATGTCTCATAAATTTTGATGTGTTGTATAGATTATTATTCATCTCAGGGCATTTTCTTTTTTCTTTTTTTTTCTTTTTTTTTGAGACACGGTCTTGCTGTGTCACCCAGGCTGGAGTGCAGTGGTGTGATCTTGGCTCACTGCAACCTCTGCCTCCCGGGTTCAAGCGATTATCCTGCCTCAGCCTCCTGAGTAGCTGGGATTACAGGCACCTGCCATCATACCTGGCTAATTTTTGTATTTTTAGTAGAGATAGGGTTTTGCCATGTTTGGCAGACTGCTCTCAAGCTCTTGATCTCAGGTGATCTGCCCACCTTGGCCTCCCAAAGTACTGGGATTACAGGCATGAGCCACTATCCCCAGCCATCATATCAGTGCATTTTCTAAAGACCCTTTTGAATTCATCTTGGACACATTGGTTATTTTTGGTGTGTGTTTAATTTTGAGATATTTAAAAATTCCCTAATATTTTTCTGTTACTGATTTTTTTTTACTTAGTCATATTGTGGTTAGACAGCATATTTCATGTGCGTTCAATTCTTTTACACTTATTAAGGCATATTTTATGGCCCAGAATATTGTCTAGCCTGGAAAATGTTCTTTTTACTTGAGAATAATGTATAGTCAGCTTTGGTTGTTATTAGATGTCTGTTAGGTCTAGTTAGTTTATAGGGATTTTCAAATTAGATTCTATTTTCTTCTTAACCAGATGCAGTTTCACTGTTCATTATTTAAAGTGGGGCACTGGAGTCTCCGTTATTGTTGGATTGTCTATATTCTCCTACATTACTGTCAGTTTTTGACTCTTGCTTCATGTATTTTGGGACTCTGTTATTAGGTACATATATGTTTATCATTGTTATGGATTCCTGATAGAATGATACTGTTGACATTGTGAGATGTCATTTTTTTTATTTCTAGTGGCACTTTTTCACATAAAGTCTATTTTGTCTGATATTAGTATAACCACTTTGGCTTTGTTGTGATTATTGTTTGCATCATACATCTTTCCTAACTTTTTACTTACAACTATTTTTAGCTTTAAATCTAAAATGCCTCTCTTGTAGACAGCATTAGTTGAATCTTTCTTTTCTAAATCCAGTTTGACAATCTCTAAATTTTATCGGATTGTTTAATTCCTTCACATTTAATGTTATTATTGATATTGTTGGCTTTACATCAAACATTTTACTTAATGTTTTCTATATATCTTATATCTTTTCTTTTTGTTCCTCTGTTGCTCTTTTACTGCCTTCTTTGGCATGAATTGAATGTATTCTGGTGTAACATTTTTATTTCCTTAACAGTTTTTTGAAATGTTTCAAAGTTTTTTTTAGTTGTTACTGTAGAGCTCACAATATATATATTAACTTACTAGAATCTACTAGATTTATAACTTAATTCAATTAGATACAGAATCATTATTGTCATATATACTACTTTTATACTTTTTATGCTATTATTTTATGAATATTATGCCTATGTATGTTAAAAATCCACAATATATTGCTATAGCCATTACATGGTATCATTTAAAAAAATAGCTGATGATAATAGGAGAAAAATACTTATTTATAGAATTTGTTGATTTAGTAGTCTCAGTAATCTTTTCTGGATCTCTTCATTTGTTCCTGTATATTCAAATTATAATCTGGTATTATTTCATCATCCTGCTATAGCTTTGCTTACACCTGCCTCCTTTGTGTTATTATTGTCAAATTTATCACATTTCTATGCATTATAGTTCCAGTAGTGCTCAAGTGCTCATAATGATTTATATAATTGCACTTTAAATCAATTGAGTGAAGAAAGGAGAATAAATATACATTAGTATCACCTACATAATTACCTAATTACTTTTAGAGGTATTCTTTGTTATTTGGTGTGTGGATTCAAATTCTGTCTGGTATCACTCACTTTGTGAAGAATTTTCTTTAATATTTCTTTTTTTTATTTATTTCTTTTTTTTTTTTTTTTTTTTGACAGAGTTTTTTTTTTTCTCCCAGACTGGAGTGCAGTGGCACGATCTTGGCTCACTGCAAGCTCTGCCTCCCTGGTTTACCCCATTCTCCTGCCTCAGCCTCCCGAGTAGCTGGGACTACAGGCGCCCGCCACCACGCCTGGCTAATTTTTGTGTTGTTTTTAGTAGAGGTAGGGTTTCACCATGTTGGCCAGGATGGTCTCTATCTCCTGACCTCGTGATCTGCCTGCCTCGGCCTCCCAAAGTGCCGAGATTAGAGGCGTGAGCCACCACACACGGCCAATATTTCTTGAAAAGAATGTTTTCTAGTAATAAAAAGTCTAAACTTTTATTAATCTAAATGTCTTTATTTTACCTCCATTTTTTTGAAAAATAGTTTTACTACATGTAATAATTTTAGTTGACTGTTTTACTTTTAGCATTTTCATGTCATCCTACTGCCTCTGGTCACCATTATTTATGATCAGAAGTCAACTGTTGATCTTATTGTGATTCTCTTGTTTGTATTGAATTGTTTTTCTCTTGGCACTTTCAAGGTTTTTCTCTTTGTCTTCCAACATTTCTACTACAATGTTCCTGGATGTGGCTCTATTTGTAGTTCTGGGTGTTGATTCTACTTGGAGTTCATTGTGTTTCCTGGATATATAGATTAATGATTTTCATAAAACTTAAGACGTATTGGTCATTATTTCTTTGAATTTTTTTAGCTCTTTTCTGCTCATTTTTCTCTCTTCTCTCCTCTGATGCTTTCATTAGGGGTATGTTGGCACACGTAATGGTTTTCTACATATCTTTATGGCTCTCTTCATTTTTCTTCATTCTTTTTTTTCTGTTCTTAATCTCTATCAATCTGTTTGAGTAAGCAGATAAACAGACGTGAGCAGGAGAAAGAAGCCTGTGAGAAAGGAAAAGTCTGTGAAGGCTCACACCCAAGGGACCACCAAAAATTTGCATATTACTAGCATCTCTAATGCTGGAGTGGGTGGGCACTCAGTCAAATGTGGGTAGAAAGGAGAGGAGGTACCTATGCAGAAAGAAATAACCCAAAACACCTTGTTCACTCTGCAATTAAGATGTCAGAATCTTGTCAGCTACATGCTTTTGCTGATAAGAAGGACAAAAGGGACCTTCCTAAGAAAAACCTGGCACCATAAGTACAGATTAAGTCAGAGAAGGAAATTCTGAAGAAATCTGTGTGTGCAATAGGTAGAGATTTAACCACTATACAACCTTCCTGGGGTGGCGATAATGAGCCGGATCACCATCAGGCAGAATTCATCTTGATCACTGGCCCTTGCATGTGCATTAACCAACAGTAAAGGAGGGTCCCACAACCTAGGTGGGGGAAAAGGTAGGGACTTAAGACAGGAGCTGGAAAAACTAGACAAAGAAATAAGGCAGAGACTTGAGACGAGGCAGGAATTTGAAGAAGTCCAACATGATAAAACTGTGCAGACACCGTTGGGGCAGTTTTCCTGTAGGATCAGCCGGATCCTCCCTTGAGGCATACCTATTTTTACAATAAGCTCTTTACACTGTATTTCCTTTCAATAAAGTTCTCTCTGCTATCTTTGTTCTGTCTCTTGGTTGAAATCTTTCTTCCAAGTCAAGACAGGAACTGGGACACCTGCTGTCTCTGGTAACAAATCTATTTGCACATCAGTGATTCTTTTCTTAGAATTCAAATCCATTGTTGACCATTCTAGTGAATTTTATTTAAATTGTTTTACTTTTCAACAGTGGAATTTTAATTTGGTTCCTTTTTAAAATTTCTGTCTTCATATGTTTATTCTCTATTTAATGAGATAGTATCATCATATCCTTTATTCTGTAAGCATGGTTTTCTTTAATTTTTTACCATAATTTTATTAGCTTGCTTTGAAGTTGTTTTCACCTAACTTTATCTTTCTCCCTTTCTCAGGCAGTTTCTTTTGCCTATGTTTTTCCTGTATATGAATCACATGCTTGTCTATGTCTTTTCTTATTTTATAACATATTTGCTAAAACATGAACATTTTAGATAATATATTTTAGCAGCTCCAGTTACTGATTCCCCTACTTCATGGCTTTTTTTTTTCTGGTAACTTGGCTGCAATATTCATTGAAGTCTTTTTTTTGTTCAGTGTGAAACTTCTGGTATTACTTCTCATAGGGTCCCATCCTTGAGTATGTAGCAAGTCACACTGAGATGACAGTGGTTTCAGTAGTGCTCTCTTTGTTCCTTTCTCTGATCTCTCTCTATAGCTCTCTGCCTCGCTTGGTATTCACTCTTGCTGTTAGGTTACATTAATTGGTTTTGATTGATTTATCATTTTCAACAATGTTCTGGTACATATAATTTTCTGAAGTGTGATCCAAGTAAATATGGGACATGTTGTGGGGGGTAGTTCTGAAAGCAAGATTTTGGGGTTTGTTTTGACACCAGGAGAAATTTTCTTAGTTGTCTCTTTCTCTGAGTCTTTCTTACAAAGTAGCTGGCCTACAGTATAGCTTGTTGCTCTTATGGAGCTAGTAGCCTCTTCTTTATTGCTTACTACCACAATATCCTTTGATTTCTACAGTGCCGTTAGGCTTGAATTTCCCTCACAGCTTGTTCCAAATAAAGCCAGTTCCCTTGGGGAGACATTTAAGCTCCATTATTATGGTACGTCTTTCTCACTATGCAAAATTTCCATGCTACTGCTCTGGAACTTTGGGCAGGGGCAGTGGCTCCCTTCTTAAAGAGTGATTTTTAAGACATATCATAAGCCAAAAGAGCAGAATATTGACATATATAGACAAAGATCAACGGAGCAAAATATAGAGACAGGAAATAGACTCATAACCATATGGTCAATTGAATTTTGACAAAGGTATCAAGGTAAATTAATGAGAAAAGATAGTTTTGTTCTTTTCAAAATAATAGTGCTGAACAATGGGAGAATACTTATATGAAAATAAATAAACCTTGTGCTTTACTTTATATATAAAAATTAACTCAAAAGATTATAGTTGTAAAAATAAAATCTAAACCTATAAAACTTCTAGATATCATAAAGATTAGATGTCTGGGGACACCATAATGATTTTTAAAAGTTAAATATTTTTATTGAGGGCACAACAAGCAATAGTATAAAAGACAAAAAGACTGATAAGTTGGATATCATTAAAAAACTCACTTATGAAGTGATGTCCCTGAACATAAATTTGAAATGAAAATTAGAAACAAGTTGATGTTGATCATTGTATTAGTTTGTTCTCATACTGATAATAAAGACATATCTGCGACTGGGTAATTTATAAAGAAAATAAGTTTAATTGACTCACAGTTCTGCATGGCTGGGGAAGCCTCAGGAAACTTACAATCATGGCAGAAGGGGAAGCAAACACTTCCTTCTTCACATGGTGGCTGTAAGGAGAAGTGCTGAGCAAAGGGGAGAAAGCTTCTTATAAAACCATCAGATCTCATGAGAATGAATTCACTATCAGAAAAACAGTATGGGGGTAAACATCACGTGATTCAGTTACCTCCCACTGGGTCCCTCCCATGACATGTGGGGATTATGGAAACTACAATTCCAGATGAGATTTGTGGGGGACATAGTCAAACCATATCATTCTAACTCCGGACCCTCTCAAATCTCATGTCCTCACATTTGAAAACACAATCATGCCTTTCCAACGGTCCCTCAAAATCCTAGCTCATTCCAGCATTAACCCAAAAGTCTTAAGTACAAAGTTTCGTCTGAGACAAGGCAAGTCCCTTCCATCTATGAGTCTAAAATCAACAGCAAGTTAGTTAATTTCTAGATACAATGGGGGTACAGGCATTGGGTAAATACAGCCATTCCAAATGGGAGAAATTGGCCAAAACAAAGGGGCTTATAGGCCCCATGCTAGTCTGAAATCCAGTAGGGCAGTCATTAAAACTTAAAGTTCCAAAATGATCTCCTTTGGCTCCACGTCTCACTTCCAAGTAATGCTGATGCGAGAGGTAGGCTCCCATGGCCTTGAGCAGCTCCAATCCTGTGGCTTTGCAGGGTACAACCCCCCTCCCACTGCTTTCATTGGCTCGCGTTGAGTGTCTGCAGCTTTCCAAGGCTCATGCCGCAAGCTGTTGATGGATCTATGATTCTGGGGTCTGGAGGATGGTGGCTCTCTTCTCACAACTACACTAGTAGTGCCCTAGGGGGGAGTCTGTGTGGGAATTCCAACCGCACATTTCCCTTCTGCACTCCTCTAGCAGCAGTTCTCCATGAGATCTCAACCCCTATAGCAAACTTCTGCCTGGACGTTCAGGCATTTCCATACTCCTCTGAAATGTACGTGGAGTTTTTCAAACCTCAATTCTTGACTTCTGTGTACCCACAGGCTCAACACCAAGTGGAAGATGCCAAGGCTTGAGGCTTGCACCCTCTGAAGCTATGGCCTGAGCTGTACCTTGGCCCCTTTTAACTATTGTTAGAGATAAAGCAATTGGGACTCAGGCCACCAGGTCCTGAGGTTGCACAGAACAGGAGGGCCTGGGGCATGTTTCAGGAAACCATTTTTCCTGGCCTGGGGTAGGAAGAGCTGCCATGAAGTTCTCTGACATGTCCTAGAGACATTTTCCCCATTGTCTTGGTGATTAACATTTGGCTCCTCATTACCTATGCAAACTTCTACAGCCAGCTTGATTTTCTTCCCAGAAAATGTGTTTTTCTTTTCTACTGCATCTTCAGGCTGTGAATTTGCCAAACTTTTTATGCTCTGTCACCTCTTGAATGCTTTACTACTTAGAAATTTCGTTCATCAGATACCCTAAATTATCCTTCTCGAGGTCAGAGTTCCATAGATCTCTAAGGCAGAGGCAAAATGCCACCAGTCTCTTTGCTAAAGCATAGCAAGAGTCACCTTTGCTCCAGTTTCCAAGAGGTTCCTCTTCTCCATCTGAGACCACCTCAGCCTGGACTTTATTGTCCAGATCACTATCAGCATTTTGGTCAAAGCCATTCAACAAGTGTCTGGGAAGTTCCAAACTTTCCCACATTTTCCTGTCTTTCGAACCCTACAAACTGTTCCAACCTCTGCCTGTTACTCAGTTCCAAAGTCACTTTCACATTTTCAGGTATCATTATGCTAGTGCCCCTTTCCCTCGGTACCAATTTACTGTATCAGTCCATTCTCATGCTGCTAATAAAGACATTTCTGAGACTGGGTAATTTGTAAAGAAAAGAGGTTTAATTGACTCACAGTTTAGCATGGCTGGGGAGGCCTCAGGAAACTTACAATCATGGTGGGAGGGGAAGCAAACACATCCTTCTTCACATGGCATCAAGAAAGAGAAGTGCTGAGAAAATGGGGAAAAGACCTTTATAAAACCATCAGATCTCATTAGAACTCACTCACTATCATGAGACCAGCCTAGAGGTAACTGCCTCCATGATTCAATTACTTCCCAAAGGATCCCCTCCCACAACACATGGAAATTATGGGAATTACAATTCAAAATGAGATTTGGGTTGGGATACAGTCAAACCATATCAGTCATAAACTGTATCTTCCCAGGGGAAAAATTCCCTCAGTGAAAAAAATCAAATGAAAGGGAGAATAAGAGTAGGATGTCAGAGAATAAAGAAAAGGAAGAAGAAAACAATATAAATAAAGGAAGCCTAATGGTAAACAAACAAACAAACAAACAAAAAAGAAACAAAACTTCAAAGAACCCACTGTTCTTTGAAATCCATCCTCAAGAAATAACAAGGTAAATGAAAAAGTGAGATAAAATATTTGCAATCATATTTGAAATCATGTATATGACAAAGGAACTGCATTCATAATATATGAAGAACTCAGTAATAAGAAGACAATACAATAATAAAATGTGAAAAGACATTTGAACAGATGTTTCTGAGAAGATATATGTGTGAATGATAAGCTCCAAATGATTTTCAAAATCTTTGAAATTTATCTAATGTTCTTTTTTTCCCCTAGCTTGGGCTGAGGAGAGAGAGAGTTTTTACTTATTCAGTTTCTACAGTCCCTAGCCATTACCAACAAATACAAGTAAGGGCTTTTAACACATGCAGTTTGGGGAGTAAAAGGAGAAAATAGTAAGGGTTTTCATTATTGCATTCTGTTGAATGTATTCTTTCTCTCTCTTTCAAGCAAATTAGAATTGGCTTCAAAAATGGAGAAATTTGATGACCTTGTTGGAAACAATACCTTGGTGTCTTTAGGCTGGGAGGTTTACTGAAGCATCCAGAGTCATTTCTGTACTCTTAGCGGCTAACTATGAGTATTTTCTGTAGATAAAACGTGGGTTAAGGAGACAAAAACAACCGGATTTTGTCTTAGATTTTATTTAAAATAACCACCTGGATGGTCTGAGAAATGACTGCTGAAACAGGTTGGAGTTACCATGCTCAAAGTCCAAAGGGATTGTTCGCAAACAGCCAGCGAAGATGTGTACCAGATCAAGAACATTTCATATGTAGTACTCATGTAAATAAAAGGAAATGGTCAGCTTTAAACATCTGCCACATCCAGGGACAATGTACCCCAGACCTATTCCCATCAACTGAGAATGTTTTTTGTGACTGGCAGCTAACTCCAGATCTTATTTGTGATGTAAACCAAAAAGTATCTGAGACAAGTCTCAATCAATTTGGAATTGTGTTTTGCCAAGGTTATGAATCATGACCCATGGCACAGCCTCAGGAGGTTCTGAGAACATGTGCCCAATGTGGTTGGATTATAGCTTGTTTTTATATGTTTTAGGGAGACATAAAACATCAGTCAATACATGTGAAGTATACATTGGTTTGGTCCAGAAAGGCAGGACAACTCCAAATAGAGGCTTATAGGTCTTAAGTGGATTCAAAGCTTTGGTGACTGGCAATTGGATGAAAAAGTTAAGTTATTACCTGAAGACCTGGAATCAATAGAAAGGAGTGTCTGGGTTAAGATAAGGGGTTGTGGAGACCAAAGTTCTTGTTATTTTGATGAAGTCTCATAGATGGTCACTCCCAGAGGCAATAGATAGCAAATGTTTCCTATTAAGACTTTAAAATGTGCTAGACTCTCAGCCAATCTTTTTCAGGATCAGAAAGAGACCTGGAAAGGGAAGGGATTATGTAGAATGTAAACTTCCCCCACAAGAGTCAGCTTTGCAGAATCATTTTTAAATATGTCAAAGAAACATATTTTCTGGTAAAATATTTTTTATTTCCTTAAGGACCCTGCTGTCTGTCATGTGATGCTATACTATAGCCACGTTGGAATTTAATATCTTATTGCTACAAAGAGTCTGTTCTACCAGTCATGGGATCTCTGCTGTAAAGTTAATGCTGGTTAATTATGTGCCTGAACTCCCAAAGGGAAGAGAGTTTATGAGCATGTCTCATCCCTCCTTCACCTTATGGCCAGAACTGCTTTCTCAGGTTTAGTTGGGCTCCCTTGGCTGATGAGAGGGTCCATTTAGTGAATTGGGGGTTTAGAATTTTATTTTTGCTTTACAGAGATTTTACCTCTCAGCACAGAGAAAGATCTGGCATCACAAGGATAGTTTTAAAATAAGTGATACTATGAAAATATTAAAAATAAGCAACACTATGAAAATATTGTTTTTTCATTGCTTCAAAGACTGTCAGTTTGGGGGCATATTGTTAATGAACTTAGCAATGAACAAATATTAAATCTACTTTTAAAAGAACATGATACTAAAATATTACTCAGACCTAGTAATGTGAATAAAAAATAAGAATTCAGAGGTTACACCTTAAATAAAATATAAATAAAGTAGAATTGTAAATAATTTGATATTTTATAGTTCTTTTTAGGAAAATTGGGGAAAATTTTTCAAAATTGGTATTTCACATCTCCCATGCAGCGATACTTCTTTTTGTTGGCTTCTTAAACTAAAAATCAAGATTATGATAAGAAATGCCCTATTAAACAAATTTTGTATATTGTATTTGCATCTGGACATGGAGTGATATTGCTTACCATGAAGTATCACTTACATCATTTCAACTGAAATCAGAGTGTGAATAATGTTTACAGTAAACTAGCTGATCAAATTTAGGATTTTATTTAAAAATGAAACAAAATACTTACCCATTTACCTTTCAGTAAGATATAGTTTGGTTAAGAAGAAAAATGTGTGAGAGAGTGAGAGATAGCTAATTTAGTTACATCAAAATTCCTGAGATTTAAAAACCTCTTTTTGACCCATCCACCTTCTTACAGCTTAGTATTGCCCTTCTACTTGTCGGTTTAGAATTAGCTGTCAAATTGTTCTGGTTATATGCCAGTCTTTATTTTCATTTTTAAACAGTAACATTTTAAGTGAAATATGGAGTAAAAAATGGCTCAGACAAATCTGCACGTGAGCCCTTTACTCTGTCACTAATTAGACAGATGACATAGAGTTTTATTATTTTCTGAGTTTTATTTTCTTTAAAGTGGAAATGACAAAATCTGCTCTATAACCTGGTTGTTGATCAAATTTAATGAATTAATGGATAAAGCACATAGCACACACTAGGTGCTCAACAAATACATTTCCCTCTATCAAACTGTCCCTTTTAAGTAAGAAAATGTAATATTCTTATTTATCAATTTTAAAATTAATTTAACACAAAATGTAATATTCTTATTTATCAATTTTAAAATTAATTTAACACAATAAATATATGTTACATATCAGAGTGAATAAATATTGCAACAAATTAATGACTGATGGTACTCTCATTTCTAAATTTAATAAATTTTAAAATATCTTGATGTGTTTTCTAAGCACTAAAAAAACACTTTTTATCTGTATTACAATGTTCATATCAGATACCACTAGAGGGACTTGTATTATCAGAAGTGTCTTTCAGAAGCATCAATTGAAAATGTGGAGGAAAATTTATTAAAGTGGAAATGCCAGATAGTGATTTCTATATTTAAGATTTCAACATGTTATGAAAAATGAAACTATTTTTCTGCAATTAATTTATTTCACTTTTAAATACTTTATTTCACAGTAAATAGTATTATTGAGTAAAATATTTTTTGCTAAATTTTAAGCCATTAAAAATAATGCTTTTTTTGGACATGACACCAAAAACACAAGCAACAAAAGTAAAAATAAACCAATGAGAATATATCTACCCAATAAAGGAAACAACCCAATATATTCTACCCAATAAAGGAAACAACTAACAAAATGAAAAGGCAGTCTATGGAATGGGAGAAAATATTTTCAAATAATTTATCTCATAAAAGTTCACTAAAATATGTAGGAAACTCATACAACTCAACAGCAAGTAACTAAAAAATTCCAATTAAATAATGTGCAAATGACCCAAAAAGAAATTTTTCTAATGAAAACATACAGAGGACCAGTAGGCATATGAAAAGCTATTCAACATCACTAATTATCATTGAAGTGCAAATTTAAACCACAACGAGATATCAGCTTACACCTGTAAGGATGACTATTATCAGTAGAATGAAAAATAAGTCTTGGTGAGGATGAGGAGAAAAGGTAACGCTCAT
This sequence comes from Theropithecus gelada, assembly GCF_003255815.1. Lineage (NCBI taxonomy): Eukaryota > Metazoa > Chordata > Mammalia > Primates > Cercopithecidae > Theropithecus > Theropithecus gelada. Next base: position 17,016,958 of record NC_037669.1, on the reverse strand, counting down.
CCATGTTGGTGGGAATGTAAATTAATACAGCCATTATAGAAAGCATTATGGAGGTCCTTCAAAAAACTAAAAATAGAAACACCACATATATGATCTAGCAATCCCACTATGGGGTATATATCAAAAGGATATGAAATCAGTACGTTAAGAGATAATTTCACTCCCGTGTTCATTGCAGCATTATTTATAGTGGCAAAGGTGTGGAATCAATCTAAGTGTCCATCAATGGATAAGTGGATAAAGAAAAAATGGTATATACACACAACGGAATATTCCACAGACTTCAAAAGAAGAAAATCCTACCATTTGGGATAATATGAATGAAGCTGGAAGATGTTATGCTAAGTGAAAAAGAGTCAGACACAGAAAGACAAATACGGCCTGATCTCCCTTACATGTGGAGTCTAAAAAATTTCTCTTAATAGAAACAAAGAGTAGAAGGGTGAATATAAGGGGCTGGGAGTTTTGGGTTGGAGGTGGGGGTGGTGGAATGAGAAGATGTTATTCAAATGAACAAACCTTTGGTCATAAAATAAGTTCTGGAGACCTAATATACAGCATGGTGCCTTTAGTTAATAATGCACACTTGGAATATACAAAGAGAATAGAGCTCAAGTATTCTCATCACCCACACATGGAGTTAACAATGAGAAGTGAAGGATGTGTTAATTGGCTTTCTGGTAGTAATCATTTCACAATGTATATACAGATCAAAACATCACATTTTACACCTTAAATATATATAATTTTTATTTGTTAATTATGCCTCTAAAAAGCTGGAAAAGATAATGTATTAAGAAATAATATTTCAATAGTTTGTGTTTGTGTTGTTACAAAAGGAACTCTTTAAAGTGTCTCAGGTAGCTTTGCCTTATTTTGTCAGTTTTGTGGCATTGCATTGTCAAAATAAACTCTTCACATGTTTGCACAGTTGCTTAAATGAAGACTAAATCAGCAGCTCTCTTAAAATTACATTTAATGCATGGCATTCCCAGTAATACTTTGATCTCAAGTTGTTATCCAATGCAATTGATTACATATTTATTAAGTATCTACTACATTGAAGGGACTCTGCTCTAGATACAAAGATGAGGAGAGGCATAAGATATGGTCTGTGTTATTATAAAAATGACAATTTCCTACATAAGCATATCAATTGGGACACAAGAAGGAGATGACACACTCAAATTAGGATAAACTAATGTTTAATTCACAAAGCTGCTTATTAGAAAGTAGTGGGCTAATACAGGGGAATCTCCGAGTGAGTAACTCAAGATTACAGTGAGGAATAAAGGAAACTGCAGAAAGTTTTGGTAGAGGCTTATGGAGGGGACTGTCTGGAGAGCAGCAGTGACCTCAGGTCAAAGAAGACAGTCAACCTGAGATGACCTCACATGGCAGAAACTAGGAGGACAAATACCTTACTTCGCTTTCTTTTCTTTTCTTATCTGCCAGCACTCCCCATGAGGGAGCTCACTGATGGAAAGTTTCAGTACAGAGATCGGTGAAACCACAGGGACAAAGAGAAAGTGTTAGGCAAGGAAATAAAGACCAAACTGCTGTACAAAACAATATTTTTAATTCTAAGCATAGGTATAAGTAACTTTATATGAGAGTTTAGATTTTTAAGAAAATCAATTATGTATATGGAAGAACTAAGAAAACTTGAAGAAATGGCATGGCATGTGAGACAGCTGAGTGGTAAGGTATAAATTGTTCAGAACAAACAGAAGTGATGTAAAAAATATAGTTTTGTTTGTTGGGAAAATATTTTGGAGTGAGAAAACAGCTGGGCTTATTACATGTTTTCTACAAAAATGTGTGTGTGTGTATGTGTTTTACTTTTTCAATGTAATTAAAAAGGGAAAAACTAAAATAATCTTACTATCATGAACTTAATTTTTTTGATAATTTCTTTTTCAGTGTGTGTTTTTGTGTAGTAACAGACACAAAAAGAGAAAGGACATTAAAATAAGTCATAGGGCCCACATGAAGAGTGTTTGATTTTCCTTTTAAACTGTTTTTGTTTTTTAAAATAATGTTTATTCAAAAGTTTACTCCAAGAAAAAAAAATATATATGAAAATTACACCATTAAACTCGGTGCCTTAGACCAAATCACAACCCTGTCTTCAATTCCCCTTCACTCCAAGCATCTTTCAAATTCTCTTTCCTGACTAGAAGATCAGTCAAATGCTCATGGGGTCAGCACCATGCCATATTCCCAGCAGAGCCACTGTATAGCTTTCTTTAAGAGTGCATGCCACCCCTTCCCCCACCCCCACCCCCAACTCCTTGTTCTAAAGGATTTAACACATTAGGAAGTTCATTTGGAAATATCAGCCAAAAGGAGTGGGATGGGGGTGAGCCGCTCTTCACTTGAAATATCCTTTTCCTGTCCAGTCCTGGGCAAGGGTTACAGAAAAGGCTAGCTGCCAGCTTTCCATGAGTCCACTGGAAGCTCTAAGCCCAGCCCCACCCGGGGGCAGCTCCTGCAAAGGCTGGGTGCTTGGTGCTGCCTCCTCAACTTTCTTGGTGACCACACAATAAAGGAGACCTCGGGGGTACAAGAAACACAGATCCCTGAGCCACGTTGCAGGAAAGAGATATGTTCAGGGAAACCAGTTAGGCCTTCACATGGAAGTTTGAGTCAGAGATGGTGGTTTTGCGGTGATTCGGACAAATGAGGTTAGTTTAGCAAAGCTCTGAAGTTGCAGAAGCTTCTCCCATGGACTCCTGATTGAACACAGGACAATAGAGATGAGTACAAAGTCAGATTAAGTCTTGGAGAGATGCAGGCTGGTCTCCTGCCACAAGGCCTTGGGACTGGCCCAGACAGATACTGCTAAGTCCCCCGCAAGGGAAGAAGTCACCATAATGAGTGACTGGGTGGAAAATAGGGAAAAAAGCAACCACCAAGTCGTTTTTGGCATTTTAACATGAAGACAATGACAAGTGGTAACAAAAAAGCAATAAATAACTTGAAAAGACCAATATTTAACTTGCCCCTCCACCCAAGTCTCACACTTAATTTCTATTCCCATCTCCCCGAAAAGCACCACTGAACGAATTAATTATTGTAAAGCACCCAAACGAGTCCAAATCCTCTGGAAACAAGGACCCTCCAGCCAGAGCTGTTGCCTCTCTTGAGCTCAAATGAGTGGAGGGTTCCGGAAAGGGCCCCTTGTAACTAATGCTGCACAGCACACACTGTGCCAAGCTCCAGCACAGGGCACTTGACTGGGACACAGGTAGTGGTCACAGCATCAGTGCTGACCAGCGAGGAAGGGGACTCTTCAATAATCCCAACTATGTGGTACCACAGCCAAGCAAAGGAGACTAAAGACAGCTGAGTGAAGAGCACTACTCCCAGTCTCAGAAAGAGGCTGGCCAGTACTAGTCAGTGTCTGGGTCGGGGGAGAGAAAGAAAGACTGAAGCTTAAAGGCAATAAAGGCTGTTAGATAAAGGGCTGATCTTTCTTGTAAGGACCAGAGAATGCACTTGACGGCTGGCTGATCAATGTCTAACTGGCAACTGCTGTGACAGGCTCTGGCTGGACAGGGGACTATAAAGACTTTGGTTTCTAGTCCCGGTAGGCCAATTGCCCGAATGTTGGCAACAAAGCCCCAGCTAGTGATGCTGTTATGCAATGATGCTGCTCTTCTGACAAGCCAGCTCCAGATTTTCCAGACACAGAGGTTCTGCCCTGCTTTTGGGTACATGGTAGACTCACAAGAGGTGTTGGTCCCTCAGAAAAACAGACCACCCACTTCACTGTCAGCAAAGGAGCAGGTGTAGCCATCATAACCAGCATAGATCTGGGGCACCCCACGCCCAGGGAAGTCAAACAGCTTCACCTGGTGAGGGGGAACAGTCTCAACCTTCTGCTCTGCATGGCCCAGCCAGCCATAGCCAATGAAGCCCTGAGAAGGCTTGCTTCTGGGAGTCCAGAACCAGCATGTGGTTAGTGCCACAGGCTGTGTCTCATTCAACCGTTTCGTACAGGCAGAATCTGCCCATCTTTTGCTTTCTGGATGAAGACAGCCAATCACAAGGGCACCAGTTTGCAGTAATACTCTAATGGCTGCATCAGGGTGAAGAACTTCCCATCCAATTGTGTCCCAGCTGACCGTATTCAGGGCACCCAAAGGAACAGAAGTTTCCTTTGCAGTCCGTTATCAAACTGAATTCAGCTCCACAGGCCATTTTGGTAATCGGCTGGCCTTGGTACCTTGTCTGTACCGAGCTGTGGACAGCATCTGTCTGGTTGCCAAGGCCCAGCTACGCCATCTTGTTCTCCCCAAATGTGAACAAGGAGCTAGTTTCTGTCAAGGTCAGTGTGTGGTTCTGCCCACATGCTGCTGGCAGGATCATTTCGTGACTGAAACCTTTGATGAGTCTGGGGGCTTCCACTCTCTTGGTGTTGTCATGTCCCAGATGCCCCTTCTCTTGTCCACGGCAGCTCCACGGCTTCTCTTGTATGGTAATGAGGAGGCTGTGAGCAGCACACTAATCAAAAACCACTGCCCACACCTGGACCCTAGCAGCTACCCATATGTCTGAGGCCCCTCACAAATTCTGACCGAGATTGCCGTAAGCAACTTTTGCTGTTTAGGAACTTCCTTTCAACCAATCAAGTCCCACTTGGCTGCCCTCCAAATCAAAATTTGCCCGTTGTACTTCGACCCTTCAAGTTTGACGTGTTTCTTGGTGTACTTAGGCTGAGTAAGGACCACGGTCACACTGTCCCGCCTTGCCCGCCGCTGCTGGTCTTGCTGCATGCCTGATCCCGTCCCCACCGGGGGCCCAGTGGAGCTACAGACTGTCCTTAAGGTCTTTGCTGCTGTCCTTACGCCGCTGCTGTTGCAGTGCTTCCGCCGCTTGCGCCTCCTGCTGGAGGGGCCTGCTTCATTTCCTGGGCCCAACGCAGGCAGAGCTGTTGCCCGAGGGAGGCTCCTGCCAGGCTGCAGCCCTGGCCTTCTTCCTGGATACGGTCATGGCTGGAGGGAGAAATCTAAACTATTTTGTATTAATTTTCTCAAAAGAATATCTGTAATTTAAAATGTCAAACAACACTAAAGGCTAACAAGGAAAATAACAGTAAAAACAAACAGTAATGATCTGATCATGCTCACCTATGATGTTCCATCCCAAAGGCACATAGTCATCACTTAGGGAGCTGCTCACAATATTACCTCCATGTATTTATGCTTTGAAGAAACCTACATATACAATGCTTGCAAATTACATGAAAGGAATTATATACATGCTGCTTTACGTATTGATGTCATCTTTCTTTTATTTTTGTATTTTCTGTATCTCTGTTTCTTTCTTTCCCTTAAAAATTTTTGTCTTACCTCCCCCAGAATCTTCCACCTACTCCAACAAAAACCCCTGTCCTTCCTTCCTTAGCTTCTCCCCAGCCCATGACCAAGCTTTAACCCATGCTAAAGAACCAAGGTTTGTTCCTTCCTTTTCTTCTTTTGAGTTATGTAACTCTCTACACGTTTGTATGTATTTATATGATACACATATATATGGAATATTTTGGTCATATTTTGATTTTTTTAAAACATGAAGATATTTCACACTGTACCCTGTATTTTTCTATTTTCACTCAATAACACCTGATAGAATTACTACCAATCGTTTGGAATAATCATTCATTTAAATGGCTTAATAATGTTGCATTTTTGAGATATGTCATTGTTTATTTAACCATTCTCTCATTGAAGGACATTCACTTTGCAATTTTTGTCAGTATGAAAAATTCTACTCTCTATGTCTTTACATATATATCCAGATGTACTGCTGGTTTTACAGCTATATAGTAGTTTCCATTTATATAATATATAGAGAGTTTGAACAGGATTGTCATTAACCTCTTGGTGGAAAAGTCTACTGCTATCTTGCTTAGGTGTTTACTACACATATATTCAGCATAATCAACTGTCATTTTGGTATTGTCAATGTTATCATATGTGTTTTCTCTTAATTTGTTGATGAAATAAATCTATTGATAAATTGCCTACCATTTTAAGATGTTTGAATTACTATTATAAACAGCTCATCTCAGTCACAATTCTTCCTTGCAAATAGCAGATCCACTTTTGAAAAGTTTAAGCAGAAAGAAAATAAACTTATTGTATTGTATTAGCAATTCAGTAAGTCTCCAGTGGAGTTCAGAGCCTTTCAGACTGAAAAATGCACAAATTTCATCAACATTCTGCTTGCAGGTGTGAGTCCAGTGAAGCTGGGCACAGATATGGAAGAAAATAAACAATATTCTGATGACACTGAACAAAGAGACTGTCTTTCAGGAGTTTAGCCACTTTAGGTTTTACAACTTGAAGTCTCTTTCTCCTTCTCCTACAACAAAGTGAAATTTGTATGCTTACGCCTTCTCTTATGAATCAAAGATTCCTAAAGGTGGAAGCCAGGGAGGCTGGTAGAAAAGCTCTGTGTTCTAAGTGGAGATTTGAGCTATTGACTGTGTGAAGTTACCAGAATAGAAGACAAGTGTGCCAAAGGAGTTGGCTGCTACTGCTATGACAATTGTCTGTGAGAGTTTTAGAAAGATATTATTTTCATAAATTACTATATTCAGTTTACTAATGTTTACTAATACTTGATATTTGGCTAACTGATGAGATTAGTAGTTTTATTTTTATACCATTATAATTTAGTTTTGTAATTGGAGTCATACTAGTTTGGAATTAAAATAATATTGGCTTATTAAAGTGATATTGTTCTCACGCATGTAATCCCAGCACTTTGGGAGGCTGAGGTGGGCGGATCACCTGAGGTCAGGAGTTCGAGACCAGCCTTGCCAACATAGTGAAGCCGTCTCTACTAAAAATACAAAAATTAGCTGGGCATGGTGGTGGGCACCTATAATCCCAGTTACTTGGAAGGCTGAGGCAGGAGAATCACTTGAACCTAGGACGCAGAGATCGCAGTGAGCCAAGATCGCACCATTGCTCTCCAGCCTCCTGGGTGACAGAGTGAGACTCCATAAAAAGAAAGAAAGAAAGAAAGAAAGAAAGAAAGAGAGAAAGAGAGAAAGAGAGAAAGAGAGAAAGAGAGAAAGAGAGAAAGAGAGAAAGAGAGAGAGAGAGAGAGAAAGAAAGAAAGAAAGAAAGAAAGAGTGCTATTATCATGGAATCTTTGGGGTGCCACTTTTCTGGCCACAAACCTCTGTGGCCAGTGGCACCTCTGCCCAAGTTATTGTCCTGCATCCAGGAAAAATGAGATATGCAGACAAGTGGAGGGTGAGCAAGATAAAGAGAAGATTTATTGAGTGTTAGAAGAGCTAGGAGGAGACCCACAGTAGTTAGCTCTTCTCTGTAGGCAGGTCATCTTGACATCTGCAGCTCTCAGCAGAGAGGAGGCCTGGAGAGGGTGGCTCCTTTCTGCAGTCAGGTTGTCCAGATGTTTGCAGGTCTCAACAGAGAGGAAGCGCTGGAGTGGGTGGCTCCTCTCTGCTGCTGATCATTCCAGTGCCTTCCCAGCTTCTAGCAGAGAGGAGGCCCTGGAGTGGGTTGTTCTTCTCTGTAGCTAGTAGTCCTAACATCTCTGCAGGTCTCTGAAGCTCTCAGCAGGGAGGGTAGCTCCTCTCTGTAGCTGGTCCTGTCATCTGCTGAGCTCTGGCTGAGCCTAGGGCTTTTATGGGCCTCTGATGGGAGGAAGTGCATGCCGACTGGTCCATGGAAGGCAATGGACTGGTGGCAAAGGCACCACAAGTTCCCACTCTGGTTGTGGGACTAGCAGCCTGCCCCAGCCTTCAGACCCTCCTTGGCCTGAAGGTGGGGCCTCACTGGGGACCCTCCCCCTTCTGCCTAGGAATCTGCTTCCTGCTGCCTTTATGGTGCCAAGGTTCACCAGACTTTGCTCCTAGATTAGAGCATGCCCTTGAGCAAGCACTTCTGAGCCTGCAAAAGCAGGGGTGAGGGGGGCAGCCCTGGCTCCTGTCTGCTCTGTGGAGTAGGAAGCTCAAGTCTGCAGCCATGGTTTGCATGACTGCAGCTGCCCAATGAGGGCAGGGTTCTGCCTGTTCTTGGTCCCCCAGTAGCACTGGGAGGTTTGGATCTGCAGCCATAACTTGGGTGGCTGTAGCCCTGCTCAGAAGGGTGGGCTTCTGCCTGCTCTGTGGATTGTGAGGCCTGGATGTGCAGCCAGGGTTTGGGTGGCTGCAGCAGCACCCAGCACCTAGGGAGCTGCTTCCACCCCAGCATGGAAGAGGTGGGGCTCCTGCTTGTCCCCAGCTCCTGCTGGTTCCATGGAGCATGCAGCCCTGGCCTCCCTGCTGCACCTGCTGTGATGGCAGCAGCAGGCCGTCTGGAGCCACCATTGCCATCAGTATTTAAAATAATATAGAGAGATTTGTTACAGAAGTTTAGAGAGATATCAACAATTAAAACTTTCTTTTTTAAAATGAAGTTTGAATTTCTGTCTGTGTGTGTTTTGTACTTTAATCTTCTTAAAAATTACTGTTAAATTTTTGTTCAAGTATCTCTATCTTTTCAATAGTTTTATTTTATTGTCATTATATTTGATATGATCCTCATGGATTTTTTTTTCCTCTGGATGTTGGACCTTCTTGGGTGTGATGCTGTTTCACAGTAATTTCTGATTTTCTTTTTCTTTTTTTTTTTTTTTTAATTGGAGAATTTATTTATTTATTTATTTATTTTTAAAATTTATTTATTATTATTATACTTTAAGTTGTAGGGTACATGTGCATAACGTGCAGGTTTGTTACATATGTATACTTGTGCCATGTTGGTGTGCTGCACCCATCAACTCGTCATTTACATCAGGTATAACTCCCAATGCAATCCCTCCCCCCTCCCCCCTCCCCATGATAGGCCCCGGTGTGTGATGTTCCCCTTCCTGAGTCCAAGTGATCTCATTGTTCAGTTCCCACCTATGAGTGAGAACATGCAGTGTTTGGTTTTCTGTTCTTGTGATAGTTTGCTAAGAATGATGGTTTCCAGCTGCATCCATGTCCCTACAAAGGACATGAACTCATCCTTTATTATGGCTGCATAGTATTCCATGGTGTATATGTGCCACATTTTCTTAATCCAATCTGTCACTGATGGACATTTGGGTTGATTCCAAGTCTTTGCTATTGTGAATAGTGCTGCAATAAACATACGTGTGCATGTGTCTTTATAGCAGCATGATTTAGAATCCTTTGGGTATATACCCAGTAATGGGATGGCTGGGTCATATGGTACATCTAGTTCTAGATCCTTGAGGAATCGCCATACTGTTTTCCATAATGGTTGAACTAGTTTACAATCCCACCAACAGTGTAAAAGTGTTCCTATTTCTCCACATCCTCTCCAGCACCTGTTGTTTCCTGACTTTTGAATGATGGCCATTCTAACTGGTGTGAGATGGTATCTCATTGTGGTTTTGATTTGCATTTCTCTGATGGCCAGTGATGATGAGCATTTTTTCATGTGTCTGTTGGCTGTATGAATGTCTTCTTTTGAGAAATGTCTGTTCATATCCTTTGCCCACTTTTTGATGGGGTTGTTTGTTTTTTTCTTGTAAATTTGTTTGAGTTCTTTGTAGGTTCTGGATATTAGCCCTTTGTCAGATGAGTAGATTGCAAAAATTTTCTCCCATTCTATAGGTTGCCTGTTCACTCTGATGGTAGTTTCTTTTGCTGTGCAGAAGCTCTTTAGTTTAATTAGATCCCATTTGTCAATTTTGGCTTTTCCTGCTGTTGCTTTTGGTGTTTTAGACAGGAAGTCTTTGCCCATGCCTATGTCCTGAATGGTACTACCTAGGTTTTCCTCTAGGATTTTTATGGTATTAGGTCTAACATTTAAGTCTCTAATCCATCTTGAATTAATTTTCGTATAAGGAGTAAGGAAAGGATCCAGTTTCAGCTTTCTACTTATGGCTAGCCAATTTTCCCAGCACCATTTATTAAATAGGGAATCCTTTCCCCATTTCTTGTTTCTCTCAGGTTTGTCAAAGATCAGATGGCTGTAGATGTGTGGTATTATTTCTGAGGACTCTGTTCTGTTCCATTGGTCTATATCTCTGTTTTGGTACCAGTACCATGCTGTTTTGGTTACTGTAGCCTTGTAGTATAGTTTGAAGTCAGGTAGCGTGATGCCTCCAGCTTTGTTCTTTTGACTTAGGATTGTCTTGGAGATGCGGGCTCTTTTTTGGTTCCATAGGAACTTTAAAGCCGTTTTTTCCAATTCTGTGAAGAAAGTCATTGGTAGCTTGATGGGGATGGCATTGAATCTATAAATTACCTTGGGCAGTATGGCCATTTTCACGATATTGATTCTTCCTATCCATGAGCATGGTATGTTCTTCCATTTGTTTGTGTCCTCTTTTATTTCACTGAGCAGTGGTTTGTAGTTCTCCTTGAAGAGGTCCTTTACATCCCTTGTAAGTTGGATTCCTAGGTATTTTATTCTCTTTGAAGCAATTGTGAATGGAAGTTCATTCCTGATTTGGCTCTCTGTTTGTCTCTTACTGGTGTATAAGAATGCTTGTGATTTGTGCACATTAATTTTGTATCCTGAGACTTTGCTGAAGTTGCTTATCAGCTTAAGGAGATTTTGGGCTGAGACAATGGGGTTTTCTAAATATACAATCATGTCATCTGCAAAGAGGGACAATTTGACTTCTTCTTTTCCTAACTGAATACCCTTGATTTCTTTCTCTTGCCTGATTGCCCTAGCCAGAACTTCCAACACTATGTTGAATAGGAGTGGTGAGAGAGGGCATCCCTGTCTTGTGCCAGTTTTCAAAGAGAATTTTTCCAGTTTTTGCCCATTCAGTATGATATTGGCTGTGGGTTTGTCATAAATAGCTCTTATTATTTTGAGGTACGTTCCATCAATACCGAATTTATTGAGCGTTTTTAGCATGAAGGGCTGTTGAATTTTGTCAAAAGCCTTTTCTGCATCTATTGAGATAATCATGTGGTTCTTGTCTTTGGTTCTGTTTATATGCTGGATTATGTTTATTGATTTTCGAATGTTGAACCAACCTTGCATCCCAGGGATGAAGCCCACTTGATCATGGTGGATAAGCTTTTTGATGTGTTGCTGAATCCGGTTTGCCAGTATTTTATTGAGGATTTTTGCATCGATGTTCATCAGGGATATTGGTCTAAAATTCTCTTTTTTTGTTGTGTCTCTGCCAGGCTTTGGTATCAGGATGATGTTGGCCTCATAAAATGAATTAGGGAGGATTCCCTCTTTTTCTATTGATTGGAATAGTTTCAGAAGGAATGGTACCAACTCCTCCTTGTACCTCTGGTAGAATTCAGCTGTGAATCCATCTGGTCCTGGACTTTTTTTGGTTGGTAGGCTATTAATTGTTGCCTCAATTTCAGAGCCTGCTATTGGTCTATTCAGGGATTCAACTTCTTCCTGGTTTAGTCTTGGAAGAGTGTAAGTGTCCAGGAAATTATCCATTTCTTCTAGATTTTCCAGTTTATTTGCGTAGAGGTGTTTACAGTATTCTCTGATGGTAGTTTGTATTTCTGTGGGGTCGGTGGTGATATCCCCTTTATCATTTTTAATTGCGTCGATTTGATTCTTCTCTCTTTTCTTCTTTATTAGTCTTGCTAGTGGTCTGTCAATTTTGTTGATCTTTTCAAAAAACCAACTCCTGACTTCATTGATTTTTTGGAGGGTTTTTTGTGTCTCTATCTCCTTCAGTTCTGCTCTGATCTTAGTTATTTCTTGCCTTCTGCTAGCTTTGGAATGTGTTTGCTCTTGCTTCTCTAGTTCTTTTAATTGCGATCTTAGAGTGTCAATTTTTGATCTTTCCTGCTTTCTCTTGTGGGCATTTAGTGCTATAAATTTCCCTCTACACACTGCTTTAAATGTGTCCCAGAGATTCTGGTATGTTGTATCTTTGTTCTCATTGGTTTCAAAGAACATCTTTATTTCTGCCTTCATTTCGTTATGTACCCAGTAGTCATTCAGGAGCAGGTTGTTCAGTTTCCATGTAGTTGAGCGGTTTTGATTGAGTTTCTTAGTCCTGAGTTCTAGTTTGATTGCACTGTGGTCTGAGAGACAGTTTGTTATAATTTCTGTTCTTGTACATTTGCTGAGGAGTGCTTTCCTTCCAATTACGTGGTCAATTTTGGAATAAGTACGATGTGGTGCTGAGAAGAATGTATATTCTGTTGATTTGGGGTGGAGAGTTCTATAGATGTCTATTAGGTCTGCTTGCTGCAGAGATGAGTTCAATTCCTGGATATCTTTGTTAACTTTCTGTCTCGTTGATCTGTCTAATGTTGACAGTGGAGTGTTGAAGTCTCCCATTATTATTGTATGGGAGTCTAAGTCTCTTTGTAAGTCTCTAAGGACTTGCTTTATGAATCTGGGTGCTCCTGTATTGGGTGCATATATATTTAGGATAGTTAGCTCTTCCTGTTGAATTGATCCCTTTACCATTATGTAATGGCCTTCTTTGTCTCTTTTGATCTTTGATGGTTTAAAGTCTGTTTTATCAGAGACTAGTATTGCAACCCCCGCTTTTTTTTGTTCTCCATTTGCTTGGTAAATCTTCCTCCATCCCTTTATTTTGAGCCTATGTATGTCTCCGCGTGTGAGATGGGTCTCCTGAATACAGCAGACTGATGGGTCTTGACTCTTTATCCAGTTTGCCAGTCTGTGTCTTTTAATTGGAGCATTTAGTCCATTTACATTTAAGGTTAAGATTGTTATGTGTGAACTTGATCCTGCCATTATGATATTAACTGGTTATTTTGCTCGTTAGTTGATGCAGTTTCTTCCTAGCCTCGATGGTCTTTACATTTTGGCATGTTTTTGCAATGGCTGGTACCGGTTGTTCCTTTCCATGTTTAGTGCTTCCTTCAGGGTCTCTTGTAAGGCAGGCTTAGTGGTGACAAAATCTCTAAGCATTTGCTTATCTATAAAGGATTTTATTTCTCCTTCACTTATGAAACTTAGTTTGGCTGGATATGAAATTCTGGGTTTAAAATTCTTTTCTTTAAGAATGTTGAATATTGGCCCCCACTCTCTTCTGGCTTGTAGAGTTTCTGCCGAGAGATCTGCTGTTAGTGTGATGGGCTTCCCTTTGTGGGTAACCCGACCTTTCTCTCTGGCTGCCCTTAAAATTTTTTCCTTCATTTCAACTTTGGTGAATCTGGCAATTATGTGTCTTGGAGTTGCTCTTCTCGAGGAGTATCTTTGTGGCGTTCTCTGTATTTCCTGGATTTGAATGTTGGCCTGCCCTACTAGGTTGGGGAAGTTCTCCTGGATGATATCCTGAAGAGTGTTTTCCAACTTGGTTCCAATTTCCCCCTCACTTTCAGGCACCCCAATCAGACGTAGATTTGGTCTTTTTACATAATCCCATACTTCTTGCAGGCTTTGTTCATTTCTTTTTCTTCTTTTTTCTTTAGGTTTCTCTTCTCGCCTCATTTCATTCATTTGATCCTCAATCGCTGATACTCTTTCTTCCAGTTGATCGAGTCGGTTACTGAAGCTTGTGCATTTGTCACGTATTTCTTGTGTCATGGTTTTCATCTCTTTCATTTCATTTATGACCTTCTCTGCATTAATTACTCTAGCCATCAATTCTTCCACTTTTTTTTCAAGATTTTTAGTTTCTTTGCGCTGGGTACGTAATTCCTCCTTTGGCTCTGAGAAATTTGATGGACTGAAGCCTTCTTCTCTCATCTCGTCAAAGTCATTCTCCGTCCAGCTTTGATCCGTTGCTGGCGATGAGCTGCGCTCCTTTGCCGGGGGAGATGCGCTCTTATTTTTTGAATTTCCAGCTTTTCTGCCCTGCTTTTTCCCCATCTTTGTGGTTTTATCTGCCTCTAGTCTTTGATGATGGTGATGTACTGATGGGGTTTTGGTGTAGGTGTCCTTCCTGTTTGATAGTTTTCCTTCTAACAGTCAGGACCCTCAGCTGTAGGTCTGTTGGAGATTGCTTGAGGTCCACTCCAGACCCTGTTTGCCTGGGTATCAGCAGCAGAGGCTGCAGAAGATAGAATATTTCTGAACAGCGAGTGTACCTGTCTGATTCTTGCTTTGGAAGCTTCCTCTCAGGGGTGTACTCCACCCTGTGAGGTGTGGGGTGTCAGACTGCCCCTAGTGGGGGATGTCTCCCAGTTAGGCTACTCAGGGGTCAGGGACCCACTTGAGCAGGGAGTCTGTCCCTTCTCAGATCTCAACCTCTGTGTTGGGAGATCCACTGCTCTCTTCAAAGCTGTCAGACAGAGTCGTTTGCGTCTGCAGAGGTGTCTGCTGCATTTCTTACTGTTTACTGTGCCCTGTCCCCAGAGGTGGAGTCTACAGAGACAGGCAGGTTTCCTTGAACTGCTGTGAGCTCCACCCAGTTGGAGCTTCCCAGCAGCTTTGTTTACCTACTTAAGCCTCAGCAATGGCGGGCGCCCCTCCCCCAGCCTTGCTGCTGCCTTGCTGGTAGATCACAGACTGCTGTGCTAGCAATGAGGGAGGCTCCGTGGGTGTGGGACCCTCCGTGGGCGTGGGACCCTCCCGGCCAGGTGTGGGATATGATCTCCTGGTGTGCCTGTTTGCTTAAAGCGCAGTATTGGGGTGGGAGTTACCCGATTTTCCAGGTGTTGTGTGTCTCAGTTCCCCTGGCTAGGAAAAGGGATTCCCTTCCCCCTTGCGCTTCCCAGGTGAGGCAATGCCTCGCCCTGCTTCAGCTCTCACTGGTCGGGCTGCAGCAGCTGACCAGCATTGATCCTCTGGCACTCCCCAATGAGATGAACCCAGTACCTCAGTTGAAAATGCAGAAATCACCGGTCTTCTGTGTCGCTCGCGCTGGGAGTTGGAGACTGGAGCTGTTCCTATTTGGCCATCTTGCTCCGCCCTCCTGATTTTATTTTTCTATCAAACTTTAAGCTAAAATTTTCAGTGTACTATCTTAATTAAGGGAAAAATTTAGGCAGTTTTGAGTACTTCCTTGATTCTTTCAGCCATTAGAGAATTTTTTTTATTAAATACCCTCATATTTTATTAGAAAGTTCCATATAAAACTACTTTTAACAGATTTGTGGTTTTCTATTGATGTACACATTTGCAAAAATAATTTCATGGTGAATTTTTATGCCACTCATTTAAATTTAAACCCTCTTTCTGATATCTGCTCTGCAGAACAAATTCAATGATAGGGCATATTCTTGGCTGGCCTTTAAAAAAAATAAACATTTTCATTCCTCAGTTTTCACCACTAAGAACTGCAACAGATTCAATAGGTTGTTATTATATGTTTAGTCATATTAAGATTCCAATACAAGTACCAGTGCATTGTAAGAGAATGTTGTATCTATACTCATGGATAATTTAGAAATAAATTCTAGTTTATTTATTTGCCAGAGACAGCAAAATTATAAGAAAAAATTATTTGCATGCACAATATCTGAGCTAACTTGCATTTAATAGTAAGAAGATCAATTAATTCTCAGTGACACAAGTGTTTGTGTGAAGAATGCTCTAGTACAAAACAAATTTGAAATTTAATAGGTTTGATCTTCAAAGACAAGATCAATATAGATCTGAGTCCACCAGTCCTCCTAAGAATACTAATGTATCTCTACTACTATAAACTAATATTCCAAAGGAAAGACTAATTTAAGGAATAAATTAAAAAAAAAACTACTGGAAAATCAGTCAAAAATATTAAATACGAACTGTTATAGCCAAGAGGAACCTGAAGAGAAAAAACAACTCAATGTAGTGAAGGCATCCTGGATGGGATCCTGGAATAGAAAAAAGACAGTAGGTAAAAACTAAGAATACCGGAATAATGTATAGACTTTAATAATAATGGAACAAAGCTGGTTTCTTAGTTGTAATAAATGTGCTACACTAATATAAGTTGTTTATAATAGGGAAAATTGTTACAATATTTTTTTTACAATCTAAAACTGTTCTAATATTTAAAAATATGAAAAACAAATTGACCAGCTTTGAAACTTCAATAATACAACTGTTTCTTCCAATGCTTACTGTGATATTAAGTTGAAAACTTTTGGAAATTGGGTTTAGTCTTTTAAGATTTAGAGTTCTAAAAGATAAGTTACAATTTAATTGTATTTAATTGTCTGGAATCTGAGAAAATTAGTAGAGAATCATTTTACCATTGCGTTGCTAGAAGAAAGTCAATGCCAATGATTAAAATTATGCAGACATACTTTTGTAAGGCATTCTTATGAGAGGACTAACATAACAGATTTATGGAAATATACTTGAATTTAAAGAGATTCCCTTAGAAAATAAATTCAAATATATGAATCCCTCTTTCATACTTGAACTGTTAACAAGCTAAGTGTAAATGAATTTTCCGTATATACTCTCCTGTCTTACGGAGTTCATTATAAAATTTTACTATAGGGAAATTAAAAATTGTTCATTAAAAGGCTGAATTAGAATAATAAAACAAAATAAGCATTTGATTATAAATTTTAAGAGGAGTTATAATTCATCAATGAATGCTGAGTTCCTGATACTATTTCTATGTTTGATAGGGCATCTCTAAGATTCACAAGAAATGTAACAGTGTATTAAACAAAGTACAACTCTATCTATCAAACATCTAGCTATGGGTTTAAAATATGCTTATTCCTTGTTTACATTGGTTATGTTTTTTGCTTCATTACACTGACTAATGAGATTTCAAACATCTAATACCTTAGAAAATGTACAGCTAAATCCATTTTAGACATTAAATATGGAAATCGCTAAATAATAAATTTCTGTCATATAGGAAGTGTTTACTTGGTGTTAGACATCATGCTAAGTGCCTTATATACAAGACATATTTAACCCTTAAAAATCCTATGAAATAGTGAATATTAACCCTCTTTTAGAGGTAAAGGAAGTTGCAGTTTTGGGGATCACAGTAATCAGGAATCATTGATTAACAGTAGGAATATGTGAGAGGTCCATAAGGCAAGACAGTATAGATTCACTTCTCAGATCATAAGGATGTTTATAAGAATTACAGTTACATGTGCATTTACCTCAGGGGCAGACTTTTGACCAATACGTTTCAGTGTGTGCATTCTGCCATTGACAGAGATATGTTGCTACATCATTGTTCACTCATCTTATTGTGCATTATATCTGTAGAATAAGAGTTGTCAACAGTACATAATGTACTGAATTATAAATGAACAAATAGTGTACTTTATATTATATAAACAATTATTATTATCTGTTAAACAGCAGTATTATATGTACAGATGATTAGATGGAAACTGATTTTGACTTTCTTGACACAATACTGATATCATCAGTTGAAAAGCAAAAATATCAGTTAATCAATTTATCTCAACCTACAGTCTAACAGTGAATTTTACCAAGATTTTCTTTCTTTTCCTCCTCTTCCTCCTCCTCTTTTGCCCCTCCCCTCTCCCTTTGTGTTTTAGTCTTCTTGGGCTGCTATAGCAAAATGCTATAGACTGGGTGGCTTAAATAACAAATATTTCTCTCTCACTTCTAGAGGTCAGGAAGCCTAAGATCAAGACACTGGCACTTTCAGTGTCTGCTGGAGTCTCTTACCTGGCTTGTAGATGGCTGCCTTCTCTCTGTGTCCTCATATGGCAGAGAGGGAGAGAGAGCACTGGTTTCTTCGTCTTCTCATAACAACACTAGTCTTATCATGCCATAACTTCATCTAAGCCTTCTCTCAGATTGGTTTTATTGTTTGGTCCTTATATTCTATAGATAGAGTCTCAGCATGTATATAACTCCAAATGTAACACTCAGTAGTAAGGCATTATGTAATTAATTGTTTAAATTTATTTCTAAAATTTTTCAAAGTATACTGTATTATAAAAAGTAAAGTAATATGTTTATTTAAGCTTTAGCATATACATTTATTTCTAATAAAGAATCTCTTTAATGATGTCTCAGGACTTTCTGACTATACTAAACAATGTAGCCAATAAAATTAACACAAAGGTAAAACCAATTCAAATATTTGGACATTTCTGACTACACCAATGTGGCCAATAAAATAACATGACGTTAAAACAAACTCCAATATTCATCACTTTTGGGAGATGACATTTTGGAAGATTAAATTTTTTAATGGTCCAGATGCTTTAAGGTTTGCACAAAAGTATCACAATCAACTTTATATTATTTAAAATTGACCACCAAATATAACTTTCAGTTATATTTATTAAACATATAT
The DNA here is from genome assembly GCF_003255815.1 of Theropithecus gelada. Lineage (NCBI taxonomy): Eukaryota > Metazoa > Chordata > Mammalia > Primates > Cercopithecidae > Theropithecus > Theropithecus gelada. The sequence continues at coordinate 16,998,763 of NC_037669.1, read as the reverse complement.
ACATTTTAACATTCCAAAAATATTATAAATATAATGCTGAATATACCTGTTATGAGGATATTTAATTGTTTACAGAAATTTTCTTCCAGTGGGTTTAGCATTCCTTCAAAAGCATTTGTTATTTAAATGTTTACATTTTTATTCTGCCATAGTGAAATATAAAACAAGTCAATGAAACGACATTTTAATCTAGGAAATAAGACATTTCATTAAGCATAAAGAATTAATAAATACTGTAGACATTTTATATGGAATATACATTTACTCATGAATACTCATTTTCTAAATACGTGATGTTATCAAGACAAATGCAATGCTTTACTTAACATTGATATTACACATCGAACCAATTTTGGGATATATATGTTGTTTAAATGTTTTGTCATCTATACTTAATTTTCTATGAAATTAAAATAACTTGTAAAATTTAATATTTCTTAGCATGTAAAAATAATTGTTTTTGAACTGAAAGATAGTGAACTAAACTTGCCATGTCAGCATTTGTTAGGATATAAGTTAACTATTATGTAAGAGTAAAACCTCTTGGAAAAAATAACACAGAGTAAAATAATTCTCTAATCAAACCCCTTAGACACAAAGTAGCACTAATGTGTTAAAATGAGTTTTCACAATGTGTTAAAAAAAAAAGTCTGCTTTATACGACTATATATTTAGAGATATTACTTTACATTAATTAGTGTTATGACCTTGTATAAATCACTGAATTATTCTACTTTATTCTGCTGATTTGTAAAGGGAACCCATTTACTTGAACATCTGCCAATCTCTTTCCAATAACAAAACTCTGAAATTCTAGAGATCAATAGCAGGATAATCAACTGCAAAGTGCTTCATGAGATAATTTTTTGTTTTGTTAAAACATTCTATAGTTAACTTTATATTTTATCACGATTTAATTATGATTTTAAATTTTTTGATTAAAATATTTATTTGCTTAGCCATTAATGGAATTCTAACATATAATGACAATTACAAATTTTAGTTGATGTGTTAAGTAAAAATGAATCTTTTCATTTCCCCAAAAGGAAAAGTCCTAGGTACATTTAAAGTTGTATGATTTATAATATATTCAATCAAATTATACTTAGGCATATAATTCACATGGTTAAGGTGGCTTTCAGTGTTATTCATAATTTAAGAGTGGAGATTTTATACTTTATTTACATTTGTCGTAGTTTTTTTAAAATTACATACAATAATCAGAAAATATTCTGAACTAGTTTCTTTTCCTCTTCATTTTTTGAAATTGTATAAATATATTAGTTTTTTTAAGTTACTACTAGATGCTCTTTGTTTTTTTGGAGCTGAAAACATTGCCCTAACTCTGTATCTCGACTCATCTGTATCTTGAGTACAAAATATTCATATTTACAGTTTAGTAGGAAAATGTTAGTAGATTTATTAAGAATTTTCAGCCAATGGACATTATAGTATTGATGCAATGTGGTGGTTAATAACTGCAGTAAATAGCCACTAGCCCTCCAAAGATGTTTGCGTCCATATGTTTGGATCCTTTGAATGTATTAACTTCTGTGGCAAAAGGTACTTTGCAGTTGTGATTTAGTTAAGGACCTTGAGATGTGGAGATTATTCTGGATTATATGGGTGGGCCCAGTGTAATCACAAGGGTTATTAAAGTGAGACAGGAGGATTAAAGTATGATGTTGTATGACTCAGAAACAGAGGTTGGAGTGATACACTTTCAAAATGGAGGAAGGGGCTATGAGCCAAAGGATGCAAGGGGCCTCTAGAAGCAGAAAATAGCCTGCAGACTAGCAGGAATGTAACTTTGATTTTAGACTTCTGATCTCCAATAATGTAAATGAAAACATTTGTATTGTTTTAAAACAATAACTTTATAGTGCATTGTCATTGTAGCAATAGAAAACTAATACGGTAGCCTCTTAAGTGTTGTTCCTTGGTATCTCTATTTTATCCCTAGATCTCTTGTCCATCGTTCGGATTCAAACTAATGAAATTACAATGAAATGAAATGTAATGAATGTAATGAAAACCCAGTATTTCTATTATTAAGCATAGTATTGCTATTTGATATTACACAACAAAATGAAGTAAATTAGTTACTTCCCTAATATAATTCTGTAAACTACTTTCCTCACATAATAATATATCATGGATATTATGGATAATAATTTTCTAAATACATGGTGTTATCAAGACAAATGAAACATTTAACTTAATATTGATGTCTTACACATTGAACCATTTTGGGGCTATATATGTTGCTTAAATGTTTTGTCATGTATAATTACTTTTCTGTGAAATTAAAATAGCTTTTGTATAATATTACTTAGCATATAAATAGACTATTTTTGAAGTGAAAGATGGTAAAATAACCTGGCCACTTAAACATTTTAAAGGATATCTTAACTATTATATAAGAGTAAAACTTCTTGAAAGATAAGGCAGAATAAAATAATTCTCTAATCAAATCCCTCAGAAACATAGTAACATTAATGTGTTAAAATGAGTTTTCATAATATGTTCAAAAAATGTCTGCATCACGTAAGTCTTATCTCATCAATAGAGAGAAATCTGTCATTTTGTTCCATAGTTGAATAATACTTTATATCATGAATGCTCTACAGTTCATCCAACCATTTTTCTATAAATGGATATATAGGACATTATTTTTTGAAAGCTACTAAAATTACCTAATAAAACTCAGTTGTAAAACAATACATTGATTTTATCTTTAAACTTTTAATTATCTGTATTTTTATGGTATATTCAAGATTTTTATTCCTTAGCTAGTTTTAATGATTTGTACTTTCCCCATACATGATAAATATCACCTGGATTTTCTCTGTTTTTAAATTGAGAATCTAGTTATTAGTCTTTCATTATTTTTAAAAGTTCCTTTATCAGGTTTCTAGCAATATTTCCTTTCTCTTTCTACACACACACACATACGTAAGTAAATGAGTTTGCATTCTTATGCCTGTATATCTATATCTATAATCTATATCTATCTATTTGTGTGTGTGTGTGTGCGTGTGACAGAGTCTCACTCTGTCGCCCAGGCTGGAGTGCGGTGGCGCGATCTCAGCTCACTGGAACCTCCGCCTCCCGGGTTCAAGCAATTCTCTGCCTCAGCCTCCAGAGTAGCTGGGGTTACAAGTGCCCGCCCCCATGTCCGGCAAAGTTTTTTGTATTTTTAGTAGAGATGCAGTTTCACCATCTTGGCCAGGCTGGTCTTGAACGCTTGACCTCGTGATCCACCTGCCTTGGTCTCCCAAAGTGCTGGGATTACAAGAGTGAGCCACCGCGCCCAGGTGTGTGCCTGTATATTTTTAATTTGGCTATCTTTTTATCCTCTAATCAATCTACACTTGTTTATTTATTATATTGGTAATATTAAAATATGTATTTAGTTTCTCTTTCTAGGTTTTTTCATTTAGTTAATTCCATCATTATTAATTTCCTCTTCTTATTTTTGGTTTAACTTCTTTCTTTTTCATTTATTTTAGTGCATTGACTTCCTGCCATTAAATTTTCATTCCAGGCATCAGCAAGGAGAAAGGGAGAAGGCAAAATAGGCACACCTACCAGCTTGGTCAGAAACCATTTTAGTAGCCTTCCAGCCATCAGATAGAAAACTTCCATATATACAGATTGCCTAGCATGTGATCACACAGCTCTTCTCTCTGCAAGACATAACAGAGAATGTCACTTTTGTTTGAATGCATAGCTGGTATGAATAAAATTGAATTTCTACTACTGAGGAAGAGAAATAATATGAGTATGGGGTAATTACACTTTCTGCTGCATCCCCTTCTCCTAGATGTGAAAGCTAAAATGCTTTTACTCCTTTTCCGTTCCTCATAGTTTCAAGACCCTGGATTTCACTGAAACCTGTTTTTAAGCTTTTCCTGAGTTTGTCTAACTTTTAAAGAAACTTTATTTTAAAGCACTGTTACAATTTCCCAATCACAATAGCATTATCCATTTAGAGTCAATTATATAAATTGCAGAGACATTACCACTATTTCTCCACTATGATTTTTATCTTTTACAATATCTCAGTTCTGATTTAATTGTTGTTTGGTTATTGTATTTTCATGATTATTCTCCTCAGAACACATTGCTGATATAGTTTCTGAATCCGTGTGTTTCTGAAAATGTCATTCCTTTACTCTGATGGGTGAATAGTGACTTGAATCTGTCTCCTTTTGTCTCAGTAGATAATATTTCATTAACTGGCTAAGTTTTAATATTATAAGTAAGACAGATATGAGCTGGATTCACTTTCCTTTGAAAATTACTTCCTTATAGAAGCTTATAATACTTTCTATTTACTTTTGGAATTCAAAATATTCACCAGGATATGTGTAAATAAATTACCTTTTTTATTAATCCTCTCAGGGACTCAGGGAACCTTTTCAATCTTCAGGCATACGTCTTTCTTCAAACAAAGAAATTTTCTTTATTTGTTTAAATATTACCTCTCTCTACCACTTTTTTATTTTATTTCAGGATTTCCTTTTATACACATTAAAATTCTCCTATCTTTGCTTTCAATAGCTCATCTTTTCACTGGTGATTGCCGTCATTTATGCTGTTTCTACATGTTTTGGAATTCTTTCAATAGATCTTCCTGGTCAACTTAACTTTTAATCATAACTATTATTTTTAGTTTAACTATGGAAACATTTAAGTTGAAAAGTTTTTTTCTTGTTTTTGTTCCACGAATTGTTTTATTCCTGGTATACTTGACAGATCATATTTCTTTATTTATCTCATCTGACATTTCCATAAGTTCTACTTCTTGTGAAATTGCTCTTCTTTGTTTACTTCTCTGTTTTTGGGTCTTCTGGTTTCCTTCGATTGCTCATGCTTTCAAACACAATGATATCACATGCAATAATAATTCCTGCTAGGACACGTTGGACACTACAGGAACTGGAAGCAACTGAGCCCACCATGGCAGATAACACTGATGACTCGCCAGGATTTTTAAGCATCTCACTCATGGTAGCAAGTCAGTTGGAAACTTCCCTTGTGACACTCAAAATTCCCAATTAGTTTAATAATATAAGAAAAGTGCAGGCCCTAAAGGTCAAATCAAACCTATTCTAGATTGCTTGAGAGATATCTTGACCTGCGATACATAGCATTCATCCTATTTCTGATAAGAACCCATGTTCTTTTGCTTGTTTGCTGTCTCTCTCTTTTTTTTTAATAGAAAATATTCTTTCCACTTCTGAGTCTATGTAGTCTGGAAGAAAATGACCCCACACCAACTTTCATGCGAGGGTGTTTGACTGAATCCATAGTCATCAGCACATTCTCTTCTAGGTGGCTCTGCTGATTGACGCAAATAATGGTCACCAAGCTGAGTATAGTCTGTTGAGGAAGAAGACATTTACAGAAGGAGAAATTTACTCTCTTTTGAATTTATATTTGAGAGGAAAGATCTGCAATGCCTGGAAGTCCTCTTTGCACTACACATAGCTTTGTAAATCAGCACAGAGGAGAAAAGAGCTGAAACACAGGCAGAGTTTATGTTCCTGAGAAGCAGGTTGCCTGAAGCCTTGTACGTAATCTGAATTTTTCAGTTATGTGAAAAAATAAACGTATCTCTTTGCTAAGAAGTTTAAAAACTAATTTTTGAAATATCGTAAGTAATGAATTTTTATAATCTGAATAAACTTGCATAACTCAAGAAAGAGAACATTACCTTCACCTCAGAAGCTCCTTTCATGCTCCCTTCCAGTCAATCAGTGACATTCAAGGGAAACCACTGTCCTGTTGTTTAACACTATACATTAGTTTTGCCATTTTTGAATTATATGTGAATGGAATATGTGACCTTTTCGTTCTGAATTCTTTAGTTCAATATCTTGTTTTTGCAATGCATTAATGTTGTCATGTGTCGTTACAGCTTATTTATTCTTATTGATATAATGGATTCCATTTGTAAATGTAACACAGTTTATTCATTTTTCTGCTGATAAGCTTTTTTTAGTGAACATATGTATGCATTGCTGTTGGTGTATACCTGATCGTGTAACTACCAGGTCAAAGGGTAGGCACATTTTCAGCTTTAGAGTATGCTGACAATTTTCCATAACATTTATGAGAATTCACGCTCTTACCAGCAATATATGAGAGTTCTATTTCTTCCACATATTTGCCAACACTGGTATTTTCGTTACAGACTTTTAAAATGTTCAGTTTTCTGTCACTTGTAATCTTTTTTTTTATTAAAAGCCTTCCTGTTTTATTAGTTTTCCTGCCCTGGCTGTTATTTTATGTTACAGAGGAAATTGAGAGGGAAGATAGCTCATTCATGTTAAACTCAAACCTCTATCTTTTTGGGAAATTTCAAGCACTCTATTCTTTTCAATATAAGCATAGAGAATACATATATATATATGTATATATACACACACACACGTATATACATATATATTTTAAAAAATACACATATATACATATATATCTATACGCATACATATACACTGTATCAAATACACACATATAAACACTCATTCAAATACACACACACATACATACACACATATTCACTGTATCTACTACTGTCCTCTCATTCCAAAGTTAAAGTAACTATACAAAGTTATGTTCCTATTTTTATTTTAGTTCTTAACCCGAAGCAATTAATCAAGTTGCGGAGTTCCATGGTCAATTGATGAAGTGAGGTTGTTTCATCAGTCATACATTGATCCTGTCCTATCTTTCTTTAGAAATAAATTTAGACTATATACTAATTCTTATATTTAAATAAGAAATTAAAAAGAAAAAAATTGTGTCATAACTGTTTCAGAAGCATGTGATACTAAAAATATTTTTTCTTCAGGTGTTGAAAATCAATGATATTATTCTAGTGTAATTTTTATTTCTTAAATTAAAGTGGCATTAATGATGTTGTAACTATTATAAAGTAACATGTATAGCGTTATTGTTAAACATGTAAATGGGAAAGTAAATTTTAAATGTGTTGCCTACAACTGAGGTTAAAGGAATTTTTTTGGTAACTCTGTCCTCAAATCACTTTGGGACTTGGAAAACTTTTTAAAAGATATTCTGAATAAACAATGAATATAACATTGAAATGGAAGCTTCTTGAGTCTTTAGTCTTGTTGTCTACTGCTGCAGAACAATTACAGGGGAACTGTACTCAGAAGAAATACTTCCTCAATCATGGTTGTTGTTAAGTGCATATTTGAGATCAACAGATAGAATAGTTGCTAATTATCCCCTAAGGACTTAGATGCCAAGGAGATGCCAAGGACTTTTTCTCCTGGCCTTTTCAAGTGCTGCTTATTCCTGTATCTCAGTTATAATACATACCAATCATCCTTACCATATCTTGGACTTAACTGATTTAATTTGTGGTGTTGATCACTTCCTAGAGATTTTCTAATAAAAGATAAAATTTTATCACATATTATAAGCTTTGAGGTTTTGAAGAAAACGTGTTTGTGCAAGAAATAGGAGAATTGAGAGACTATAAAGCAATTTTAAAAATGTAATCCAAAAGCTTTCAAGGGGGAAGAAATAATAGCAAATTTCCAAATAATCGTGATTACCATCTAGATAGCTAAGCTCAGACCGCCTTCATGGCAAATTATGATATTTTCAGATAAACTATTATTTATTCATATTTATTTTAATCATGTTTGATATATAATTTTTAAGCTATGAGCTTTTTATTTTAACATATAATGTTGGATTCTCATTTGAGATTACAAACAATTGCCTTTACATTTTTAAAATTATGATAGCTGCTTTATATAGTTTGGATGCCTGTCCCCTCCAAATCTCATGTTGAAATGTAATCCCCAATGTTGGAGGTGGGGCCTAGCGGGAGGTGTTTGGGTCATGAGGGCAGGTCCCCCATGAGGGCCTTAGTGCTGTCCTTGTGATAGAAAGTGAATTTTCATGAGATCTGGTTGTTTAAAAGTGTGTAGCACCTCCCCTCTCTCTCTTGCTCTCACTCTTGCCACATAAAGCAGATGGCACATCCCCTTGCTTTCCCCCATGATTGTAAGATTCCTGAAGCCCTCACTGACGCAGATGCTGGAGCTATGCTGGTAGAGCCTGCAGAACCACGAGCCACTTAAACCTCTTTTCTTTATAAATTACCCAGTGTCAGGTATTTCTTTATAGCAATACAAGAATGGCCTAACACAGTGTTACTACTGCTTGAAACCAGCCCATTATCCTTCCTTTCCCTGGCATGTTGGGAGCCTGTATTTCCTCAGTACCTTGCTATTAGATAGGATTGTGTGCCTAATTATGGGCAACAGAATAAAAGCAGAAGTGACACTTCTCCAATTTTTCTCTTTCCTCATTCTGATTAGTGTGCCGGTCTCATGTTGAAATGCTGCAGCTATTAAATAAAAACAAACTAAGTCTTGGAGTCGTAGAGTATAATCGACCTAGAGAGTTGTCTGGACTAGTAAAAACTTGTTGAAAACTCAAGAATTTAGTTTCTGGTCATTTTAACTAATGAGATTTTGAGATTGTTTCAAGCTACAATATACCTCATCCTGCCCTAACATGTAAGTCAATGCAAGTACAGAATAACTAATACCTTTTTGAGAGTTCATTTTTTTTCCTTCTATTGAGACTGTTATGTGAAGTACAGCACTTCTTCTAATTATTAGTAATATATCATTGTATTATTGATGATATGGTAGTCAAGCTAATGAAAATGTTACTGTATTACATTTCTTTAGTGGTTCACTAAATTTTATTATAGTTGAAATTTTGGAATAATTGAATTGACATCTATTTTAGCATTTTTTAATTGAATGAATAAAAGAAGTATCTTATGCTCCTGATGTGTAGAGGTACAAATAAAATATTCTAACATATATCTGATGTGAAAATTTTATTTCTAATTAATCAAAAACAATAAAAATCGTAATAGCTAACATTTATTGAGTATGCTATATACCGGGCCCTATTAATACTTTACACATACCATCTCATTTAACTCTACCCTGTGAGGTAGGTACCATTACCCTGATCATATACATGGGGAAGCCGAGGCACACACATATTACTTTATTTACCGAAGGTCAACCACTAAATGCAAAAGCAGAATTTATACCCAGATTCCAGAGACTGAGATCTTATGTGCTATGTTAAGTCTCTAAAGATAACTACTAAAAGCTTAATTATGTGAGAAATATCTAAGTAACTTCTTACTTGTATTTTAAAAATCAGTGTGCTTTATATGTCAAGGCATGAAAAACAAGACTCAGATTTATTGACTCAGGTTACTTAAAAATCTAGGAAGACCTCTGACTTTAGGTAAAGCTTTTAAATTCAGACCGAAGAAATATGACTGGGCCTCAGATGTTTGCTCTCCAGTTCTTGGCTCTGTTGTCTCTTAGTTCCATTTTCAGGCAGGTTTTTCCTGGGATCAAAAACGGATAGTCCAGGCCCCAGGCTGTTTCCTATGAAATGAATGTCTATTCCAACGGCTTTCTCAGAAGAGGAAGGAACTTTTTCTCTCCTGGAAGCAACACTAAGGATATCCTTTGCGGCAGTTGTACTGTGACCTGCTGATAGGCTTAAGCCCTTCCTTCCCACCCGTCTCTAGAGCTGAGGGTGGAGACAATCTCATTCAAACTTTCTGGGTGAGAACCGAAGAGGAGTGAATTTGTCAATAGGAAATGTGAATATCAAGGATGGGACAGAAGAGAAGCTGATATCAGGGAAGAACTAACAATTGTCCATCCCAGCATCTTGCTTGTATTTTAAATTTTATTTTATCTTTCAACACTAAAAAAAAGTTAAATTAATGGATAACCACTTTTTTAGTGTACTTCTAGACCCCTAGCTAGAATTTTCACTTCAATTTTATATTCATCGTTTACTCAAAACGTATTTTAAAACATTAAAAATGAATGAACATTTCACAATTTAAAGTGCCAGAAAAATACAAAACTTCAAAATAAACACCCATATGTGCATTTCTACAATGCTGTCATGTTGGCATTTAAATACAAGGATGGTGTTCTTGTATTTTAAGGATCTTGATTTCCGAAATTATTCAAACATAAAAAACAATCCAGCATAACCATGCCTAAAATAAATCTGAACAAGTGTAACAAAAAGTAAGCTACAGGTATCAAAACAAGTAGGTATGTTGTCTCTCTTCTCATAGGAACACAGTTTACAGAGGTAGTTATAATACAAATATCAATTTCCAGTGTTATGTGTCTTTAAACATAGTGATGAGGGAGTAAGAGAAAGAAAAAATAACAGAATAGCAACATCGATTGAACATCTGTTTCTTTCAGAACCTGCACTATGTAATATGATAGGCAAATTCACTTATATTATTTTATTATATCTTCACACGAGCTCTTCAGAAGTTGATATGTCTTAGTGAGTTACACAGTCTGCCACAATGAACAAAACTGGACAGCTGTAGATCAAACATCTGAAAGCAAGTCTGTAGAAAACCGAAGTTCTTTTCAAGTCAGTTTATATGTTTAGCTAGCCATCTACTTGTATGCTTATTAACTATTTGTTTGGTTATTTGGTTTGTTATTTGGTCATAATCTAAAGAAATTTAGGGAAAAGGATTACTGAACTCTCATCCCTTTGAAATATATGGTAGTTGAGCTAAAATTAATTTTTATGTTGCTAATACTTGTAAACAATGAATATACATATTGTGTTCAGGATGTACAGGTGCATTAGTTTGACAAATATTAGAAACGAATATCACAAGACTCTTGGGAAAAAATTGTGAAATTATATACGCTAATTTTATGGTTCATTTTCTAAAATGAATACTATTCTGTAGCAGTCAGCTCTTGTAACAATATTCCTGCATGACTAGCTATTCCAAAACTCAGAGGATTTGAATAATAACCATTTAATTTTCCACACAGGACTCTGTGAGTTGGTTTCATCTGTTATAATCTAGGCTTGACTAGCTCAGCTTCAAGCTGTCAGTTGGCTTCATGTCTGTTCCATGTGTGTCTAATTCCTCTGAGACCAGTACAACGTGGGATATGTATGAGAGGAATGAACGGAAGTTTAATGCTGCCTAAGGGGTGGGATCACAAATCTTTGCTTGTTAGAGAAAATATGCTGCTCATTGATTAAATATCAATCAAAATCTTCACAAGAAGTTGATGCCTTATGTGATGATGGTTACACTCCTCATAATTTTCCTCAAACTGTCTTCATTGCTTTCAGTATAATAAACAGGTTAAATCTTTGTAAGTCCTAAAGAGGAAATGCCTATCCTTGCTGCAGAAAGAAAGTGATTGTGCAGTGAAAGAGCCATTGCCTCTGGCTAACACACAATGGAAATAACTAACATACCGCGTTTGGGAATATGGCTTACGGATGCTTGACCAGGGAGGCAAGAATACATGACTGGATAAGAAAGGTATTTTGTAAATTTAAATACTCTCTTATAACTCTGGCAAAGGAACATGCCTGTTTACAAGCTATTTGAAGTGAGGCAATTGAAAATTTGAAGTGAGCAAATGAAGGCCTATGGTAAAAGAGTTAGACTTGCCAGAACTGCTTTGGAACAATATTGAAGAGGAGCTCAAAAGGTCAGAAGGTAGATTTGTTAGCATTGATTGATTACATACAACCAAATAATAAGCCAGTTGACTAAGCTTGTTTCCTGAGACTGTGCAGAGAACACTCCTCTGGCTGAAATGATAAAGAATGTGCTAATTGAAGGGGGAACATTTGCATCACTGTGTAGGTCAGTGGTTTCTTCTGTAGGCCACACCCAATGATAGGGAATGCTGTTATGAAACTGGTCTCTCCATTGTCATTGTGGATTATAACAGCAGAGGGCAGAGGGCAGCATTTAATTCAGTGGCAAGGTGAACAAATGTATAATAGACCATAAGATCAGAAAGACTTCGACAGTAGCTAATAGACGTATGACAATAATGAATAGACTACAGTGTTCCTAAGGACAAAACCGATGAGCTGCCAAGAATTACATTGCTTGACTTGTATAACCCCAAATAATCAAGAGCATGCAAGCAGAAAGCTGATGTCAGATATCACAATGGAGAATCACAGCCCTTCTCAGTTTTCAGACCTAATTCAATTCACAGACATAAAAACCACTAATTGAAAGGAAAACCGTGACCATTGTGGTAAAAGCCTGACATGCAGTACAAACATATTCAATAACTATTCATCCAATGTTTTGCTAAATGGACCAAATATATTTCCAAAAAATACACAGTGGGGAAAAGAGAAATACCAGTATCATTTCAGAGCCTTTGGATACTGGCTGTTAACTGACATTGACACCAAAGAACACAAAATGCCATCATAGTCCCTTGTTAAAAGTGAGTTTGTACAATAATAAATGGCAACACGGCCTCCATTCATCTCATGGTGGGTTTAGTAGGCCCATAGGTTTATATTGTGGTCATTTTCCTGGTTCATGAGTACAAAATCAGGATGAATATAATTATTGGCTGGAAAGGTACTCATTTTGGCTGCCTGCCATATGGAGTTTGAGCCATTATAGAAGAAAAGTCCTAGAGGGAACATATAAAACTATCACCACTGGACAGGTTAGTAAATAATAAACAACACTCCAACCCAAGTAGAAGCAGAAAAATATATGACACACTCAAATATTTGAAGAATTCAGATGCTTCCCTCTGTGATTTAAAAATGTAGAGTCTTTAAAAATTCCAATTCATTGTTATGACTCTTGTAAAAACCAGACAGACTATGGCTGTTGCTAATGGACTATCAGAAACTGCATCACGTGCAGCCCAGTCACAGCTTCTGTGTAAAGGTAGTATCTTTGTTAGAGCAGACCAACACAAACTCTGGTACTCGGTTTGCTCTGTTGACCTGCATAATGTATTCCTCTTGATTTCAGTCAAGGAAGAGCCAAAGCGTTTATATTTACTTTAGAAGGATAGCAATGCACAGTCAACACATACCCTCTAAGACTATGCTCTGCCCTTATTTCTCAGCATAATAGGCAAACAGGTAGAATAGATTATTTACTTTAGGTAAAGTTGAATACTTTATATTCCTTACACCCTAAAAGAACAGCATCTTAATTAAGGTAAATATGATTATGTCGACTCTTTAGAGAACATCATGCAGGTATACCATATTGGTAACAGCACTTTAATTGGACCTATAGAGCAGGAAATGGCAAATACTTCAGATGGCCTGATACATTACAGGCATGCCAGAGGGGAGGTGTAATCCCTAATCAGATTCCAGGGCTTGACATATTAGAAAAGTTTTATAGTTCAATTATCTGGACATGAGAAAATATTCTATTTGTCCTAGCTGGGGAAGTTCTACTTCATGCTATTATTTGGTTGAGTTTGACTACTGGCCTTATTTTACTCTTTTTATCTTACTTGGTGTGTCCAAAGCTGAAGGAAAAAATAGTATCTGGGTATTTTCTTTTCTTTTCAGAGTTTGGAGATTCCAAATGAGGTGAGCAGAAATAACCTATGCCATTTAAGTATTTGATATGGCACACTGTAATCTCCACCTATATTCCATTGACCAAAGCAAGTCATATGGATATGCCCATTATCACTGGGGTAGAGGAAGGGGTGCTGGGGTCTACTCCTCCGGTGGAAGTTGAAGAGAGGAAATAAGTATTTGCTAAACAATTTACACCACATTCTCCAAAGTAAAGAAATTATGGCATCACATACCTTATACTACTTTAAAAAAGGTGTCTTTGGTACTCTACTTAAGGAAATAAAAGGTATCTTTTACTTCTGTATATCTGTGTGCACGGGGTTATAGCATATGCCATAATTGAAAATACTGCTCTGCTTTTTTTACTGAGTATTTTAGAAAGTTAGCAGTTTTTGAGTGGGGCCCAGAACATGAAAGAAATCTGTGGTAGGTTTAAGCAGTGCCTGAGTCAGAAGACCTGCTAAATATAATGTAGGTAAAGATGCCATATGAAATCTCTAGCAAGCTCCAATAGGAGAATAGCAGTGCAGATACTTTGGGTTGTGAAGGAAGACAATGCCATCCATAGCAGAGAATTATTCACAAATAAAAATTAACAAATCAGCTTTTGTTTCATTATATTGCCTAGTAGAGATTGGATGCCTGAATGTGGGATATGAAATGGCATGTTATCAGAGCTGTGCATTCAGAAGTATTGTCAGCTCCACCAAGTCATATGGTTTTGTGGCACAACAGCAATACATTTTCTGCAATGGTACATTACGCTGGGACATCAGTAAGTACAGGGTTTAAAAGAAGGTACAGTAACAGACGGCCTGCACCTAATATCACACAAATTTATTGCACTAGTGCATTTTTCTCAGTGTCTACCACCGGCATTATAAGACCTTCCCTATGACCACATGATATAGGTGAAAACAAACAAAATCAAGTTCATTTGTAGGTGTGTCCGTGCTATTTGCTGTTGAAAGATAAACATGGATTTCTGCTGCGCTACACTTCAATCAGAATTAGTCCCGAGATATGGTACTGAGAGAAAAACTCTTCAAGTTGGCAGACCTTTGAGCAGTATACTTGGCCATCAATTGTGCCAAAAGGGAGAACTGTTTGTAGACAAGCATTTCCAGATCATTGGGCAATGGTGATTGACTTGGATGGTTGCTCAGGAGCCTGGAATGATTATCATGGGAAGATCAAAGAATGAAGGTCTTAAGAAGATACATATGATTGAACCTACGGGAGAGAACAGGAAGAGTATAAGTGTTTGTGTCTCCAGTCAACGTCCTGTGGAGCACATTAACTGAAGGAAATAAACCAAACTGACTGATGAATAGGGTAATTTGTCCCTTGTATATCAGCCAGTCTCTGTCCTTGGCCACTTGATGCTTGCAGAATGACCCACATCATGGTGGCAGATGTAGAAGCTATAAGTGGATATAGGTACATGAGATCCTTCTCACAAGGATGGTTTAGCTATTGCCAATGACAGGTTTTTTTTTTTTTTTTTTTTTTTGAGACCGAGTCTCGCTCTGTCACCCAGGCTGGAGTGCAGTGACCGGATCTCAGCTCACTGCAAGCTCCGCCTCCCGGGTATACACCATTCTCCTGCCTCAGCCTCCCGAGTGGCTGGGACTACAGGCGCCTGCCACCACGCCCAGCTAGTTTTGTTGTTGTTGTTGTATTTTTAGTAGAGACAGGGTTTTACCGTGTTAGCCAGGATGGTCTCGATCTCCTGACCTCGTGATCCACCCGTCTCGGCCTCCCAAAGTGCGGGGATTACAGGCTTGAGCCACCGCGCCCGGTCATATATTTTATCCAATGACAGATGTTTAAACTGACAGTAGCAAAGACAGAAGCTGATTCCTCAGTATGATACAAACCCTGGAAAGACCAATACGCCATGGATTGGCAAGTTGAATACTTTACATCCCCTATACCCTGAAAGGACAGAATTTCACCCTTACTGTAATTGATACATATTTCCGATAAGGATTTTCCTTTTCTGCCTACTGCCTCAGCCTGGACCACTATCTGAGAGTTCACGGAATGTCTTATTTACCTAATGGGATATTGTACAACATCACTTCAAAACAGGAAATCCATTCTATGATGAAGGGCACATAAAAGCGGGCTCCCATAGTCTTATAGTGCACCACATCATCACCCACAAACTGCCAGCCTGATAAAAAAGTTGAAATGGTACTTTTAAAGGTGTCACCCCGGGGCCAGTTTGGGCATGGCCTCCTATGAATTTAGAGTGCAAGTTTTCAAGAGGTAGTATACACTTTGAATCAACATTCATTATATAGTGTTGTGTTCCTGATAGCTAGAATTTGAGACTACCACTCTGCCTTGTTCCTAGGGGAGGAAAAGAAAAGAAGCAAGGCTCTACAATAAATGCTCAGAATATGTGACTCAGCCTTTCAAGTAGGCTAGAACATAGTTTTATTCACATCTGTATGGAAGGCTGGTTGCTCTAGATCAAAATATGGGCAATGAACCATTGACGATGGCTATTAATGATAACGATAATAAGAATTATGTACTAGTAATAACTAAAAGGTATGGTAACAATGGCATCGTCTGCAATATAGAACTTGAGAAGTGGAGGAAGCAGGGTAAATGATATTGTGTATTGCTCCCTTCACAACTGTGCTATCTTGCCAGGCCGAGTTACTTATTATTTCTAAGTCTCAGTTTCCTTTTTTCAAGAAAGGAAGGAAATAGCTCACAAATTCACGTGTGATTATTTTCAGAATTAAATGCCTGTAAAATACTTAGCACCACGCCCACCCTACAATAGCATTTTGTATGTTTTATCTCTCCATGCATGTATGACTCTATTATCATTATTACTATTTTTGAGCAATATTGCCTTTGCTTTATTAAATTATATTGAAATAATTTTAAAAGAGGAAATGGTAGTATGTTTTATAAAATTCCGGTGTTGTTGGTGTAGGTTTGGGATACTTAACTCAAAATGTTTAGCTTTTAAAAAAATGTGTAAATTACTTCTCCTCATTATGGGTTGTGTCATATCATACTTCTTTAAAATACAGTAGTTATATCATGAGTACATCTACATGATTGTAATTAATTATCTTTACTCTCCTAATGGGTCAGTAATAAATCATTAAAAAGTCATTGTGGCCATATTTTACAGACGCATCTGTGTTCTAGGATGAAGCAATTCCAACAAAGTACAATATTTTTTAGCCAATCTGTGCTCTTCTCTCCTTCTTTTTTTTCTCCTCTCCTTTTTTTTTCTAGGAGTTAGGTTGCCAAGCAATCTGCATGCTCTGCAAGGTTTGGACGGATGTTTTACTTTCTTCTGCATAATGTTCAGAGTTAACATTACTCACATAGATAATGTGGACCTTTCGTCTAGTGAGTGTTTTAATATAGTGCAGAATTTTGGGCATCACTCAAGGTAAAGCACTCTTCATGATAATTACATTGATTTGAATTCACATTTAACCTATACACATACGTGCATTATTATTTTGCTTAAGCCAGACATTATAAATTAATGGTAAATAATGATATTTGTTATATGATTGGAAAAAATGCACCATTTGTCATTTGTCCGTGTAACTTAATCAATCAAGCCTGGTTAAGCTACAGACATAAAATGAATAGCAACGTTTTGAAAAAAATTATACAAAATAATACATGGGGGCATGGTATACCTTAAACATACCATACTTTTGTGTAGTTGTCAGAGAGTGAATTCAAGTTAGAAATGCAATTAGGCTTTTAGGATTGAAGAGGCAGAAGCATCCCTTGGAGAAATCTTTCAGCATTTCAGCAAATATTGACCATTAGCATATTTCCCCCCTCTAAAATTTTATTATGACTATTGGAGACATTGTTATAAAGCTGTCTAGCTATTAGAGCCACATTGCAAATATATCCTAGGAAATAAAAATGTCTTGCTAATATAATGATCATTCCTTCAATGTGCTTGTTTCATTTCGAGTTCTTAGTTGAGAACAACAGAAACCAATTCTGTCTCAATTAAACAAAAATAAATTTATTGAAGGGATATTAAGTAGTTCAAGTAATCAATGGAAAGGCAAAATAATTAGGCTCTGAAAACCACCAGGATCTAAGAATCTAGTCTTTACAACCAGCCAAGGAAACGTGTGTTTAGGATGTTTAGCTGGTCAGCCAATACTGCTGAACTCTCAACTACGCTACAGCCAGACTCCTGCCATGACCGCCACACTGAGTCATTCTTTAGCCATATCTTTTGCCTTTGCATTATTTCTTCAGTATGCAAACTCCGGGGAGGTGTATCTAAATGGCCTCACGATGTTTTGGCTGCCACAAAGTGGGAAGATGGAATACCTGGCTAGAAGAATTTTAGCACCATCAAACCTTTTCAAAGCTTGGGCTGACATGGCATGCAAATAACAGAGGTTCCCTTGATTTCCGATGTATCTGGGGATACATATAAAAGGGGATTGTACAAGCTAAGTAATTCAAGATTATTTATGTTGTGTTCTGAATGCCGCCATTTTATATATGTCTAGAAGTGTCTTCTTTATACTAAATGCCATTTGTGTTGGTGGCACACAACAGCTGGTTATGTTCATGAGGTGTGATTACTTATCTGGATATTGAAACAAAAAACAGTGATAATTTATAATAATATAATTTTGCAGGTGAGCATATCTGGTTATACTTGTAAAGATATGGTTACTTATAAAACATACCTTTATAAGTATAACCACATACGCTCACTTATAAAATTATATTACATGTTTACTTATAAGGCATACCTTTATAAGTAAGCATAATGGTTTACCACTTAATTGTATTTTCTATTTTTATAAGGACTATTGGTTTTGACTTAATAACTAATAATACTCTTGTGGATATTTAAATCTTATGAGTCAATATTAAATTATTAGCCCATATATACTTCTTAATAAGAGAGGTATTACAATGATGGTTTACATCTAGATTTACATGAATAAAATTGTTTATAGAGAGAATTACAAAAGTACCAAGTTACCATGATATTTGAAGTTTGTCTATGTAGAAATATAAGCCATTCATTCTGCACCTAATTAATAAGCATACATTTTGCACAATCCTGTGATGCAGTGGGCTGAGATCAAATACATACAGCAATAGTTCTATCAGCACAGGTGGTGCACAAGCTGCTGGTGGAGCCCAAGGCTATCACATATGGTTGTGCAGTTTGTTTACAGTACAAAGGAAACTTGCTGAGGGAACTAGCAAAGGCTGACATCTATGCCCACTGCTCACCAAGCCATGTCTCTAGGGAACATTCATCTACTTTGAACAAGAGGCAGTGGGGATGAGGGGGCAGTGTTGAAGTCATTCCAGGGTCCGGTATATATCAGTGGTGGACTAATAACTTTGGCCCCTTCTCAATGTGCACACTGTTCCATTTGTGTTGTGGCTGGACACATCAGTGTGTCAGGATTTGTTCCTTGTTTGCATAGCGTGGAGGTTTGGCAGAAAATCCGGGTTAAAAATTTCATCCTAAGTGACTTACTGACATTTAGCAAGAGTCCTCCTACAGTTGATCCTTTCCAAATGAGACATTGAGAGAATGATATTGATGTATGTAACTGAAAACATTTATGTTATCCCTAGGGTGGCATTTCTTATTTGACTCCTTGCCTCTGCTCCAGGACACAGGGACGTGTTTTCCCCTTTCATGGATTTCCTAAAAGCAAAATACTGATTCTAAACTTGTCACTTAAAAAAGAAAGAATTGTTATTTTTTTAATGGGAAAGATCTTGCTTCAGCAAAAATCACTTTACATGTTGGTAAATACATCGTGTTTTTTTTTTGTTGGCCTCTGCAGACCAGGCCTATGGAGTTCTTCCTTTTTCAGCACCGTTTCACGGCTTTCTGTGGTCTGACATCTGGCGTCTATAGTAGAATCAGGAGATAAATCATTCTCTAATTGTAAGTTGAAACCCAAATCCATAGTCTTAGATGCTGGTAGTTCCAACAATTTCTTTGCAAATAGAAAGTCTACCACCCGGATGATTTTCAAAATGAGCTCCATTTTATCCTCTACATGTTAACAAGCCAAGAGTGGAGCAGTGATGAAATCATCTGCTGGCTAATCTTCCAGAAGAAGGAAGAGGTTGATAGTAGGCACAGTTCTGAGAGATAAACACTATGAGGAAAAACACTCTTAGAAAACAATTGTTTCATGATTTCACCTTTTGTTGGGATAGTGAACAAGTATCTATTTTGTCACCGTAAACCAGGGTTTTTTTTTCCTTAGTAGGGTAACAATGCCATGCAATGATGCTCTGCATATGTGGGGAAAGAGTTTTAAGCATTTGGAATATGACTTACAGATCACTCCAAGAAATGTACTTGCTCTAAAAAACGTTTTTTCCTTATGTTGGACTGGCAATCATACTAATAAATGTCTCTTAATTTTGGCAATAAAATGAGGTAAAGAACTAAATTTGGAACTTTAAATGTCTAACTCAACATGAAGCACATATGGAGGTAAAGACACTGTAATTGTGGGACACAACTTTCTATAAGTGCCAATTTGGGGATGGATATCTTTGAGAATGAATATGTTAACTCACACAACTGTCACAGGTTTTCAAAATTATAATATGCTTTGAACAGACTGAAAATTTAAGGGACTCAAAATCAAAGATCTTGACTTCTTAGAATTTACAATCTTAATCAGATAACTAAGATACTATAAATAGATAAAAAAGAGTTTAGGTTTTAGAATTATGAAAATATTAACATATTAGCAGACGATAACATTTATATTTATGCCACTTTCAGTTGGTGTTTCACAGGAATTATTTTTAACTGTTTAATATTAGAATACTTACATGAGTGAATACCTTCTCACTTCCTTTGAAAATAATCTAGAAAAATCATTTTTTCTGTATACTGTTTCCTTATTTGGCAATATAATCTGTTTCACTTTTGGTTTTGTTTTATTTTGGAATTTTGACAGCAACAGTTTCTTTAAACAAAGATTATATTTCTCTTTTTAGGAAGGGTCAAAATTAAATGGTTATGTCAAAAACAGCTGCTGATGAAAGATTGAGGATATGTTTCTTGACCTGACCTAAGAACCTTCATATCCCTCATTTTTCCCCCAACAAATTAATCCTTACCCCTTATCTTTGTCTTTCTACCTCCCAGGCAATACATTACATCTAATCTTGAAAGCAAATTCCACAAATATGAGTTCTTACCAAACTTACTACTATCACTGGCTATTACAGAGGAATGGAGGGTGCCTGTTCTGTGTGTTCTTGATTTTCATTCATCCTCTTTTTTATCTCCCTAGTTTATTATCACACACTTTGTTTCATGAGTGTAATCGTTTTGAATGAATATCAGAACTAACAAGACTGGAGAAAGAAAGAAGCAGGATATTGCGGCTGCAGGGATGAAAAGGTGTGGAGGCTGTCTGCTTTCCCTCTGTGGCAATGAAGATGGTTACATATTTCAAAATAATCAATAATTTTTTTTTTAGTATCATCATACTGTCTTTCCTTTTAATCCTGACTTGAGTCGCCGTTCCTCTTGCTTCTTGTTCCAGCGTTGCATTTGATAGGGAAACAAGGAGAAGTGTTGCGAATATTTATGAACTGGATTGAATATATTGAAAAGGGGGATCAAAGCATTCTTTACTTGAGTCTCTATTTCTCTTATCTTTGAAATTAAAAGTTAGTGGTTTAATATTCTTACTATTGAAATTTGAAGGAAGCAAAGAGAATCTTACATTAATCACATTTAATCAGTTCCAAAAATTCGCTATGCTCTACTTTTTTTGCATAAAAAACAACAAGGCACTACTTTTTAAAAGTCTGCATATATTCAGAAGAAATGAAAAATTGTGGAAGATTCTGATTCAGTGTTGAAACATTAAAATTCTGATTTTTAACTTTCAAAAGAAGGTGAAAATTAATGAAGGAAACCATGGATATCAGCTGATTGGTCTCATCTGTCCATGTATCAACAAGTTATATCCTCTTAACCATTGAGCATGGGTATGGTTTAGTTTTCTGCTAAAATTATTCCTTGCAGGTATACGAATACATAAAAGGGCTTGTAAACTGTTGAATTTTGGCTCCCCATATATCACTAACATAATCTGTCCATAAGACGGATTTGAGTTTATTATTTATCACAGTAAGAGAGAAGACCACCACAACAGAACTTTGGAAGCGTCTCCTAGGGGATGGGCAGGATTTGTTTTTATTGAGAAGTGGCAGTTTGATGTAATGTGGGTATTTCATTGTTGGAAGTGAGGAAGATCAATTAGAATCAGGCAATAATCATGATGGAGCACTTGGGGACTGGTAGAAACAACAAAGCAAGGCTTTGGGGCTAGGGGATCAAAGAGTCTTAGGATGTAAACTGTTGATGCTTTATACCGAAGAGGTGATGCATCGGCATCTTTCATGAAGTTTCTTAAAGAACTTACTAGTTTGTTTGCTTGGGCAAGAGGTTTTCAGAATAATAAAGTTATATTAATGGAGGCAATGAAATAAAATTATTTTATTTAGAAAATAACTATTTGAAAGAGTAGACGGTTTAAATCCTCAGTGCTCAAGCTATAATTGTACCTACCATTTGTTTACAAACATTTCATTATTTTCTTGCTATGACTGGATTATTGTTATAGTTGAAGCTGGCTTTGACCCCATACTATGGGGCCCAAAGTTATATAATTTTGTGAGCTCTCTTATAGAAAAGGAATACAAAATTATGCAATATAATTAGGTACATGGCCTTGAACAATTCCTTTTTCAATAATACTTTATTATTGTCAGGGTAAATTCCTTTTGAGTAGAATTATATTAGAATTGTCCCCCTGGGTTGCAACTTCACAGATGTAGAGTCAGGAGCCTCATCTGGGGAGAATGAGGTATGTTTGGAAAAACAAGACCTGTATTAGTCTTGTGAGAAAATTAATCCAAGGAAAACAAAGACATAGAAAAATTATGATAAAGCTAAAGTTCAGTAGCAAATTAGAGTCTACTGGTCCCAGGGTCAGTACTGAAAAAGGATAAAAACCAGTGCAACAGCTGAAAGCAAAAAGGGGACAGGCAGGCAAAACTGGACTGCCAATCAGGATTAGAAAATCTTAAAAAAAAAAAAAAAAAAAAAAAAAGGTGAAGCCAATGAATTTGTTATTTGGATAAGCAGTATGGAGCTATGAAGATGAGAAAGAAGAATAGAAATTTCTTCTAGGATAATCTCTCTTTGTGGTCTTCATATACCATCATGAATAAGCCCTTGATCCTAAGGCAGTCTTGCCAAGCTCTAGGTTTGATATCTGCATTATGTGTCATGACAAATAATGAACAACTTTATCTCCTTGGATTTTGAATAGAATTTCTCAAATTTTATTCTCTTTCATACCGCTTTTATAGTTTTGTACATGTCCAGGCATTTCCTATAAGACCGTTCAGCTTTGATTCAATCAAAATTTTAAGATACATATTATTTTGAAAATTTTGTATTAAAGAACATTATCACAATAAATAGACAATAACTGTGCATAAATGAAAGCAAGGTCAGGTTTTAAAATTTGAGCTAAATACTGTTTTCTAACAAAGGTGCTAATAACAAAGCCTTCTTTGTCTTTCACAAAATCAGATTAGCAGGTATTAGTGGCATGTAAAATGCATAATAACAGCATATTGCTATTATCTTTGATTTAATCAGAAGTTTGGAATATGCTTGAATAATTTTTGACTGTGTGTTTTAATGTTATTTCACGCATGTCAATTGTATGCCCATGTCCCTCCTTGTAGAAAACACTTTAACAGGTAACCTTCATTACCAAGCAATAATGACATGGTGAGTTTTTAACCATAAGCTAAAATGGTGCATTTCCTTTCAGGCTTTTAGCTCACAGGCTGCTAGAGATGTAATTTTCCATGGACTAACAAAATAAGTGGTGTTAAATCACAGACATTAATTTTGATTTTATACTTCAATGATGCATTTCTCTGAACACAGCATTGCCAGTGTTTCAGTACATTCAGGCTACTATAACAAAAGACCATGAAGTGAGTAGCTTATAAACCAGAAAATTTATTTCTCAAACTTCTAGAAGCTGGGAAGTCCAAGGTCAAAAGGCTTGTAGATTCAGTCTGGTGAGAGACTGCTTCTTCACAGATGGATCTGTCTCTCTGTGTCTTCACAAGGCAGGGGAATACAAATCCCATTCGTAAGGGCAGATCCCAGGGTGCACCGAGCCCAAGTGCCCATATGAACCTCTCTGCTGTAGCTAAGGAACAAACTCTCTTCAACCCAGAAGGTGCAGAAACCAGAGTATGAAGTGAAAGGAATGCTCCTGTTCTGGGAAGCACACTTGTTGTAACCTCATCTTTTGGAATATATATATCTATCTATATATGTGTGTGTGTGTGTGTGTGTGTGTGTGTATGTGTGTGTGTGTGTGTGTGTATGTGTGTGTGTGTGTGTGTGTGTGTATATATATATATATCTGCAAGGGGTAGGGATTTATATATTTTATTTCAAACATTCTCTAGCCACAGGTATTCCCCAGGGAAATTCTGAGAAATACACAATTTCTAACCAGATAAAACATGAAAAGTTTGCCGTTAGTCCCCCTCCCCTCCCTCTTTTTAGTTTTAATTTATTGGTTAAACTGACAGTGGCAATCCATGAGGTGTGTCAAAAAGTGTAGATATGCATGTGTGTATATTGAATGCTAAACATGTTACCAAGAGACACATTTTAATAAAGATTTATGTCATAATTTAAAAAAATGCCTCCCAAGTGTCCCATCTCTGGATAACATTGCCTTGGGGGTTAAGATATCAACATATGAATTTTGAAGGGATATAAACATTCAGTCCATTGTAGCCAGGGAGGTTAAGACTAATCTGATAATAGAGCCCTACTTCTGCCTTCATATGACACAAGAGTCAACAAATAGTTATTATGCACCTATTATGTTGCAGGCACTGTTCTATCAATAGGAATATAGATAACAAAAGATAAAACTAGAAACCATTCCTGTGCTCTATATGACACTGAAAAACTTTTACCCACTACATAAATTGATTACAAGAAATATAAATTAGGTAAATAAAACACATTATAAAATATAAAAATAATGCACACAAACATAAAAACATTTATACATATAAAGATAAAAACATACAATAAAAACATTTATACATGTAAGGACAAAAATATATACTATATATATATTAAATAAGTACGAAATAAAAATGAAAACAAATATAAATACAAAGGTAGATATCACCCCAGATACTATACAATATCATTACCATTTACTGCCATGGTGAAGATCAATATCTACCTATATCAAAATGTATGATATTTAATATTTTGACCAATCTATAATATTTTGACCATTCTCTTCTATTAGCCCCATCCCTAATATTCTTACATACTGATTGGCATAATTTGCAAAACACATCTGCTTGTTCAAGGTTAGGCACATTGACCAATGACAGAAAGACAATTAAATGCTTAAGCCTGTAGCTCAGTATACTAAAAAATTGATCATAGAATCTTCTGCTCCTACCTTTCTCCATCTCTCAAGATTTCATAGCATTTAAGCTCTTAAAACCAGGAATTCTTTCTTACTCATACTTGCATTCCTAATAAAAAGAAGATAAGGCTCTTGTCACATTGTAGGTCATCAATAATTGTCTTTTAATAGAGGAGTGAAGGTAAGACAAACATCTGTATCACTTACATGAAGTGTAAACTCACTATGGCCAGTAGAATAAAATATTTAGGCCTTGTTAAATTCCTAATGCTCAAGAATTTAGAAAACCAAATAATTTTTAGATCCAAATGTCCACTTCAGAATCTCCAAACTATGGAGACATTGTCCTTGAACATCAAATATTGCACCTCTCTAGGTCAAAGTGTTACCAAAGCAGTTGGTAACCACAGCATACTTTTATTTTTGTATGCTATATTTTATAATATGTTTTTAACTTAGGAAAGAGTAAGCCAAATGGTATAAAACCTAGGCCTTCAGAAGAGTCCTGCCATGGAAATATACATGCTCTAGGACTTCTAACATTGTAGCTTGGTCTAATTGCTCAAGACCTAAGCTTTGGTCACGATGCTTTGCTTTCTTGTCCTCAGATTGTATGGTTTAGCATTTTAACTGAAAGTTATTTACTCCAGTTGATTCATGTTGTTCTAAACTTTGCCTGTTTCCATCTGGTTGTGAACTGAGATATAATTTCTCACTCTGATCTTATCTTGAAAGCGATGCTCTGATCCACTTCCTGATTCCTGTCTTTTATAACCTAGTTGCTTCTCTCCCAACTTCATATCTGTAAGTATATTATAAGAGGCATACATGTCTATAGGATTAAGGATAGCCATAAGGTCCACACGAATATCTTGCAGGGCTGACGCTACGTGTCACTTAGCAGTATGATGCAACTTGGTCTGAGGATTTTCTGGAGACAACCACCTTGGCACAGATATAACTCTCATAAACCTTAAAAAAAAGCTCACTCTTACTCAATAGTTTAAACTCCTTTAGTAAAAGAAACACCTGGTAACAACAGTAAAGCTTGCCACATTGATTGATTTGTCCTTTCACAAAATATTTCTCTGTAGCACGTGATGCGCTGGATAGCATTTTATGCAGGGTTGAACTCCTTTCAGAATTGAAGTCAATCCTCTCGAACTCTGCCACTGCTTTCTCAACTAAGTTCATGTTATATTCTAAATCCTATTTATGATTTCAGTGATGTTCACAGTATCTGCATCATGGCTATTTTCCATCTCAGGAAACCACTTTCTTTGCCCATCCGTAAGAAGCAATTCCTCATCCATTAAAGGTTTATCCTGAGATTGCAGCAATCTTCAGTCACATATTTAGGCTCCACTTCTAATTCTGATTTTGATATTTCCACAACTTCCTTCACTGAAGTCTTGAACATCTTAAAGTCTCAAAGGTTGAGAGTTGGAATTAACATCTTTCAAACTCCTGTTAATGTTGATATTTTGACGTCCTTTCAAAAATCACAAATGCTCTTAATGTTATCTAGAATAGTGAATCTTTTACAGAAGATTTTCAATTTATTTTGCCCAGATACATTTGGAGGAATCTCTATCCATGGTAGCTATAGCCTTACTGTAAGTATTTCTTAAATAATAAGACTTGAAAGTTAAAATACTCCTTTATCTCTGAGCTGCAAAATGAAGATTGCATTAGCAGCCATGAAAACATTAATCTCCTTGCATATCTTCGTCAGAGCTGGGTTACCAGATGTATTGTCACTGAGCAGTGATATTCTGAGGAGAAGTTCTCAACAATGGACTTAAAATATTCAATAAACCATACTATAACAGATGTGCTGTCATCCATGCTTTGTTGTGCCACTGGAGCATAAGCACAGTAGATTTAACATAGTACTTAAGAACCCTAAAATTTTTGGAATGGTAAATGAGCACTGGTTTCAACTTAATGTCACTAACTGCATTCGACCCTAACAAGAGAGTCAGTCTGTAGTTTGATGCCTTGAAGCCAGGCAATGATTTTTTTTTTATTTCCAGCTGTGAAAGTCTTAGATGGGATCTTCTTCCAACATAAGGCTGTGTTTTCCCTATACTGTTGTTTAGTGTAGCCACCATCATCAATGATCTTATCTTGATCCTCTATACAACTTGCTTCAGCTTCTACATCAGCACTTGCCACTTCATTGTGCACTTTTATGTTATAGAGACGACCTCTCTCCTTAAACCTCATGAGCCAGTCTCTACTAGCTTCAGACTTTTCTTCTGCAGCTTTCTCACCTCTCTCATCTTAGGTCCTCACCCAGGATTAGGCTTGGGCTTATGGGGATGTTGTGGCTGATTTGGCCTTCTATCAGACCACTCCAATTTAGTTTACATAAGCAATAAGGCTGGTTTGCAGTTTATCATTGTGTGTTCACTGGAGTATCGCTTTTAATTTTCTTCAATGGCTTTCCTTTGCATGCCCATCTTGACTAACTATTTGGCATAAAAGACTGAACTTTCAACCTATCTTGGCTTTTGACATGCCTTCCTCACTAAGATTAAACATTTCTAGCTTTGGGTTTTAAGTAAGAGATGAGTGACTCTTCCATTTACTTGAACACTTAGAGGCCACTGTGAGGTGGTAAGTGGCCTAATTTCAGTATTGTAACCCTGGAAATAAGAAGGCTTGAGGACAGGGAGAAACAGAGGAATGGCCAGCCAGTGGAACAGTCGGAATACCTTCAACATTTGTAGATTAAGTTTACTGTCTCATATAGGCGCAGTACATTGTGCCCCAAAACAATTACAATAGTAATATCAATGATCACATATCACATATCACCATAACATATAAGGTGCTAATAATGAAAATGTTTAGAAATATTGTGAGAATTACCAAAAGGTGACACACAGACACAAGTGAGCACAGCGGTTGGAAAAATGGCGCTGATAGACTTGCTCAGTGCAGGGCTGCCAAAAATCCTCAATTTGTAAAAATCAAAATATCTACAGAAGACAATAAATGGAAGTGCAATCAACTTTTAGTGTTTTCATTTTCTTGGTTCTAATCTCCTTGATGTTTTCCCACTGTGTAGAACGATATAATTTGATGTTAACTGTTGATTTCAGAATGTGTTTGCTTCATAATCCCATCCTCAGAGATGTCCTTTGTAGATTTGATTGCTGACATTTACAAAAATCTTTGAACTCTGGTAATGTCAGATAAAAGAATTTAGCATTAGATCCCAACTACTGAGATTAAGTATTTTAGGGCTTTCTTTTCTCATAGAGCATAACTACAAAATTTTGGTATCTTGTTTCTAAGAAAAAAGAGACACTTAAGATATCCATGGTTTTGGGAATATCTTTTCTCCCATTAAAAGTTTTATTTCTTCTTAAGAACATTCTCTTATCCTTTGTAAATTCAGCATATACATTCAGGTGGCTTTTACTCATGCTTTTAATGTGCAATCAGACACATACAACACTGAATTCATTTGGATAGTGTTTTCTTTATTTGTTTGAAGAATTGCTTTATTCAATTACTTTTATTAATATTATTTTAAATTGACAACAATTTTATATATTAATGGGATACAATGTGATATTTTGAAATGTGAATACAATGTAGAATGATTAAATCAAGCTAATTAACATATCCACCCCCTTGCTTACCTGTCATCATTTTATAGGGAGACATTTAAAATTCAGTCTCTTATTTTGAAGTATACAGTACACTGTTGTTTGACTATAGTCACCCTTCAGTACAATATATCTCAAAAGTTATTCCTTTTGTCTATCTGAAACTTTGTACCCTTTGACCAACAATTTCCCATTTCCTCTCTCTTCTGGAAGCCATCATTTTACTTGCTACTTTTATGAGTTCTACTGTTTTAGATTCCACATAAAAGTGAGATCATGTGGTATTTCTCTTTCTGTGCTTGGATTCTTTCACTTGCATCATGTCCTCCAGGTCCATCTATTTTGTAACAAATTGCGTATATTTATTACATTTTCTTTATCTCTTTATCCTTTGATGGGCACTTAGGTTGATTCCATGGCTTGAGTATTGTGAATGATGCTATCATAAATATGGGAGTGTAGATATCACTTGGATATATTTATTTCAATTCCTTTGGATATATACCTAGAAGTGGAATTACTGAATCATATGGTTGTTCTATTTATACTTTTTTGAGCATCTGAATATTGTTTTCCATAATGACTATACCAATTTATGTTATCATTAACAATGTACAAGTGTTCCATTTTCTCTGCATCCTTGCCAACACAAGGCTTTCATCTTTTTTTGAAAATAGTCATTCTAACAGGTGTAAGATAATATATTCTTACGGTTTTAATTTGCATTTCTCTAATGATTACTGATGCTGAGCTTTCTTTTTATATACCTGTTAGCCATTTGTATGTTTTCTTTTGAAAAATGTCTGCTCAAGTTCTTTGCCCATTTTTAAATCAGTTTGTTTCCTTGATAGTGAGTTATTTGAATTCCTTATATAACTTAGATATTAACCCTTATCAAATGTATGATATGCAAACATTTTCTCCCATTCTGTGTGTTGTCTTTTCACTTTGTTGTGTCTTTTGCTGTGCAGAAGCGTTTCAGTTTAATGTCATCCCATTAGTCTGCTTTTGCTTTTGTGGCCTGTGCTTTTGGTGTCATATCCAAAAAATTTTTTCTCAGACCCATATTCTGGCATTTTTCCATATATTTTGTTTTAGTAGTTTTATGGTTTCAGGTTTTATGTATAAGTCTTTAAACCATTTTGATTTGATTTTGTGTATGGTGTGAGATAAGGATCCAATTTATGGCATCTGCATGTGGATAGCCAGTTTTCCCAACAGGATTTATTGAAAGACTGTCCTTTTCACATTGTGTGCTCTTACCCTTGTCAAAACTCAATTGACTATAAATGTGTGGGTTTATTTTTGGGTTATATGTCCTGTTCTACTGGCCAATGTGTCTGTTTATGCCAATACTATATTGTTTTTATTCTAATCACTTTTGAATATGTTTTGAAATCAGTGAATGTGATGCCTCTACCTTTTTTCTTTTTCCACAGATATTTTGACTATTCAGAGTCTTTTGTAATTTCATACATATTTAAGGATATTTTTATTTTTATGAAAAACAACATTGGAATTTTGATAGGGATTGCATGAATTTGTAGATCATTTTTAATAGTATGGATGTTTCTAAAATATTAATTATTTGTTTCTTCATTTTCTTTCATCAGAATGTTATAGTTTTCTGTATGCAACTCTCTACAGGTGCTTGCCACCATGCCTGGCTAATTTTTTGTATTATTACTTTTTTAGTAGATACGGGGTTTCACCGTGTTAGCCAGGATGATCTCAATCTCCTGACCTTGTGATCCGCCCACCTCGGCCTCCCAAAGTGCTGGGATTACAGGCATGAGCCACCGCGCCTGGCCTCTTTTAGCTTGTTGGTTAAATTTATACTTTGGCATTGTCATTTTGTTGTTGCTGCTGCTATTGTAAATGGGATTGATTTCTTAATTTCCCTTTTGAATAATTTATTATTAGAATATAGAAACCCCACTTATTTTGTATATTGATTTTATACTCTATGACTTCAGTGAATTCATTTATCAGTTCCAACAGTTTTTTGGTAGTCTTCAAGTTTTCTGTATATAAGCTCATGTTGTCACCAGATGGAGACAATGTAACTTCTTCCTTTCGTATTAAAATGTATTTTATTTCTTTTTCTTGCCTAATTACTCTGGCCAGGACTTCTGGCACTATGTTGAAAAGAAGTGGTGAGAGTGGACATTCTTGTTTTATCCCTGATATTAGAGGAAAAGCTTTCAACTTTTCATCTTTGAAGCTGATGCTGGCTACAGGTTTGTCATATATACCCTTTATTGTGTTGAGAAACATTCCTTCTATACTTTATCTGTTGAGAATTCTTATCAGGAAGCAGTGCTGAATTATGTTCATTTTGTTAATGTGGTGTATCATAATTATTGATTTGCATATTTTGAACTATCCTTGCATCCCGGAGATAAATCCCACTTGGTGATGGTGAATGATTCTTTTAATGTATTATTTTAATGTGAACATTTTCAGTTCTCTCAAATCATGTATTTTTTTCTCCACGGAAGGAAAATGCATTGAGAAACAAAATGCACATGAAGTATGGTTGCATATGATGTGAACATAATACTCACATAAAATTTGAGAAAATCATTAGAATTTTAAAATAGAGAACCCGTATGGCAGAATGGAAAGGTATTAGGTAAGAAAGACTTTTTTGTAGGAGGAATGAGTGTGATTTCTATAGGACTAAAACTGCAAGATGGTATGATGGAATAGATATTTGTCATGCTCAGTAATTATGGATATTGACAATATTAATGGACATAAAGTGGTAGAGTCATAGTCTAACTGTTTTGTAGGGAGAAGGTAAAAACACAGTTTGGCTAATATTTATTGAGAGTTTAATGAACTCAAATTTCCAGTTGAATGCTGGTCTCTATAAACTTACTTTTTTCTGTGTTGGGCTCTCTTGCTGATGGCAAAATCTAATATAATATAGCATTTAAAAAGTAGTGGGGAATTCAGAATTTCTGTATAAAAGAGGCTTATGGGTATCAACCTGATTGGGACAAGTGGGACACTGGTCTTGAAGCTCAGTTTACAGGAAGTATGCTACTTTTATTTATTGTCTATATTTACTTGGATGCTGGTATGTGTTTGGGGGTTCTTTTTTTTTTTTTTTTTTTTTGAGACGGAGTCTCGCTCTGTCGCCCAGGCTGGAGTGCAGTGGCCAGATCTCAGCTCACTGCAAGCTCCACCTCCCGGGTTTACGACATTCTCCTGCCTCAGCCTCCCGAGTAGCTGGGACTACAGGCGCCCGCCACCTCGCCCGGCTCAGTTTTCGTATTTTTTAGTAGAGACGGGGTTTCACCGTGTCAGCCAGGATGGTCTCGATCTCCTGACCTCGTGATCCGCCCGTCTCAGCCTCCCAAAGTGCTGGGATTACAGGCTTGAGCCACCGCGCCCGGCCGTGTTTGGGGGTTCTTATGAAGCCTATGGCAGAAGCTAAATCTTCAGTAGGTTATTCTTCCTTGTTAATCATGCTGAGGTACCTGATTGGTCAATGAAGAAAACATTTATTGCCAACTAAATTTAACATCTAGGCTAATTCTTGTTACAACATACAAGACAGTCCTTTATTTGCACAGTTCTGATATGAACAGATTTTATTTACCATAATTTAGTTAACTTACCCTAGCCCTCTAAAACCACAGCTCAAATTTCAATACCCCCTTATATTTACTGTGAGAAATTGCATAATGCACAAACTTGCTACTTCTTCAGTCCATAAATCACCATGTAAAAAACAGACACACATTATAATCAGTGATGAATCTTGTCACTTCTTTCAAAATCTGTTGGTGATTGGCCACTATGCATTTGTTATTCACTTTACACTCGAAAAGCAATGCTAGCATTGTACTACTGCCGCCTTCTCTCCCCTGGTAAATTCAGGAGCTATTTTACAAAGATAGATAGTCAAAAGAGGGAATTGACCAATAAAGATGAAAATGCCACAAAGAAACAAAAAGTGATCATGCTGGATATAGAATTAGAATCTTATGTAAATTGAGTTCTAGAAGAAATAGCTTAAAGGACTCTAGAGGAGCTGAATCAAGGCAAACTGATTGACCTAAATTAGAACAGTGGTTGTGGTGAAAGGATGAAAATACCTCAGAAAAATTGATGCTGGCAAAAAACCTTCACTTTAAGGGAACTTTGGATATATTTCCTGACATTGAAAGTGAAAAGGATAAAATGTTGGAAGCTGGTCAAAACTTAGTAGTATAACAATTTTCCAAAACAGAGAAATACTCCATATTGTTAGTTATACCACGAGAAGGCAAACTCTGTTTACACCAGTCTTTACATACATTTTACAAAAAAATCTACTTTTATTCTTAAAGTTTCTAATGTTTTAAATTACAGAGTATAAAATAAATATTAACTTTACTATTTGTTTCCATTTTTTAATATATCTATAGATAAGAGAGTTTTCAATATTTTGACAGATATTTTCATGGGCCATGTCTCATTTATAATGTTTACCACGTTTTAGTAAGATCACTGGGCACTGTTTACTTAAACAGTAATTTTTACGATACTGCATTACTGTTTACAGTGATGACTGCCTGTACTTTTAAAATCTATAAATATTGGTTAATGTCAAGTTTATATTATGTTACAAATTAAGGCTTTTGCTTTCAAATCAAATATTAATAGCTGATGTTAATGAGTTGGAGATTGACAGATAAATATCTTGAAGAAAACCTATTATTAATACCCCTATGTATTGCAAGTGGTGAAACAAATTACTAGGCTTTACCTTGTAGAATACAATAAACAAAACATAATTACGTTCTTTTTATCCTCACTGTTTCCCAACATATTCTGGTTGAATAATTTGCTTTTACTTACACAGTTTGGAAACACTGATGAGCTTTCATAAACAAGGGCAACAAATGTATGCACTTAGTAATATTTTTCCATGTGTTCTGTAACACAAACTTTAGTGGCAAAATATAATTAAGGGATGAATACAAATGATAGCAATTTTTGCTGCCCTCTGAAAATTGTCTTGTTCTAGCACTTTTACTGGTACCAATGTTCTCTATACCATTTCTTTAGCTGCTCTTTCTCTCTTTCTTTCTATACATATGATTCTGATAGGCATACTGAAACAACCACCAAACAGAAAAAAAACAGGCAGAGCAAATCTTCTTCAACAGCACACATTTGGATTCTGTTCAGTATTGTTTAGATTTGTTTGGATAGTCAATGAAGCAAGGACTAAGTCTCAAACCTCATTCACTTTGAAATCCCGAGTTCCCCCTTTTTCTACAGAGGAAAGGGACTTAGATCAGCAATATAACCCATTTATCAGCACTAGGCAGCGCTTTTCATTCTCCCTAATTCTAAGCCTGATTCCCAAGATGGAAAAACAGGAAAACCTAGAATTAGGGTAATAATTCTGTAGTCAACTAGAGCAACCTCCCTGCAGAAGGGGAATGGTTTCTTCCTATGTAATTGTCCCTGGCCCTTGGTCCCCATCTTACAAAGCATGTAAACAGTAATGGGAGCCCTTTCAGTGAAGTTTCCACACATCTTTGTCAGGAGCCACGGTGAAACTTTAAGGTATTTATGGGTTTAAGAAAACTGAATTTATATTTTCAATATATTTTGTTAAATATCTGGGACATATTATATTTTGTTAAACATCTGGGACATATTTGTACACAGGTTTCAGGTTTCTTTTTACCATGCCCTAGATTATCTGAGTAAAACAGAAATACATTCTGTAATCAATTTATACTGATTCTTTCACTTGCTCATTTGAAAACACAAACGAACAATGGATGGTGAAGTTGAGATGCAATAAATGTATAAGGTCTCTCTTGCTATATATACATATACATAATACATATATAATGCATATTATAAAATATATATTATATATAAACAAATTATAGTCTTGAAATGTAAGCAAGTGAACACTATTTAATATTTATTTATAAAAATGAATCATGTTACTTCAAAAAAATTAAAATAGTTGAACTTTTCATTTTTAAGTTCACTTTAATTTAAATTAGGTTTACTGAATTGAAAATAAATGAGGCATTCACTTAAAAAACAAAGTTTAAATGCATCATTATCTCATACTTTAAAAATAAATTAAACCCTGTAATCATAAGCTTTATGATTGAAGGTTAGTATGAAATAAGTTTTAGGAAATATTCTCATTTAAAAACAAAATTTGAGAAAAGTAATTTCAGAAAACTGGATCTATATTTGCAACTTTTGAATTCAAATTTTGAATTGCTTTTGCCGTGATTGTCACAGTCAGGTCAAAATTGTACTTTTTCTACTATTTTTCAGAGACAAAAGAAAGTTGAGACCATTTTGAATTCACTTTAGAACTTTGGACTACAACAAACATTTGATTTCTTGTTCTGTTTTTTAAAAATTTTATGCCTTTTTGATTATTTGAGAATTAGCGGTATTCATAACTCTGGTTTTTCTATGTCCCTATTAAATTTTCCATTCTTTATTTTGCTGGCCTCATTTCTCAGCTTCTGAAAAGCTTTGTGACAGATTACTGTAGTCCATCAATATTCAGCCTTCTTTTTTTCCAGGATAATACTTGTAATTGACCATACTGTTGCCTAAACACTTCATTTCTGAGTTTCCCATGCATCTGGATATGGATATTTGATTAAGTTATTATCACTAGAAAGCAAGAGAAGTGCTTTGAGCCATCATTAGGTCCCTTCTTTAAAAGGAATGAGCATGCCCTTCTTAATTCCTTTCTTCTCCCTGTCTGGCAGGTGATATTAAAAGGCATAGCTTGCTTGGACCCCAACAAGCAAATTGCATGTTCAAGCATGACAGTGCCCCTTTACTATGCCTGGGCCATTTATTGCTAGGCTTTAACATAGGAAAGAAATAAACTTCTATTTAGTTTAAACAACTAGTATATCACCTCTGTTTAAAGCAGCTTAACCAATATCCTAATGTATGTACCAAATATTTGACTATAACTTTACTTCAGCACTTGGGTAGAACCTCATAGGCATACCTTCTTGGAATTCTTCAGATCTGAGGTCTATAGAAAGGATATTCTTTTTCTGTAAGCACTATCTCTTTCAATTATTGCTTTTGGTCTGAATATGGAAAAATTGATCAGTTAATTGGCCACCACAATTTTCACTGCCATTTAGGATAACTTCTTGGGGTTTTATAAGTGCTTTTTCTTCCCTTGATAAACATTGATAGTTCCTCTTGCAGATACATGTGTTAATGTGACTCAGTCCCTGATTTATAACAAAATGACCCAGTAGGTAACTCCTGCCACAACCTCCTTCAGATTCTTCCCTGGTAATTAGAAATTTTGAACAGAGTATCTAAAAGAGAAAGGTGTTGAAGCTTGGTTTGTGCATTATTTCCTTCCGGGAGTTTCCATTGTCATCTCCCACTAATTACTTGGTTTGGGTGACTTACAACTAAATTAAGATGAACATATTAAGACCAAAGTCAATGTTTTGTGATGCGTAGGAAATCTTAGCTCTCTTTGCATGATGTGTGTTTCCTTTAACAGTGGTGATGCTCCTCTAATGTGCTCTCAGATACCATCTCCTGAGAGAGAAGGGCTCTCTAGACAAGTATTCATGTGCCTTTACATTCTGCTATATTTCTTCTCAGAAAGATGACAGTGCTGTTCTTGTCCTTTCTTTGTTACCATCTCACTTCCCTTATAGGAGTCTTCTATTTTATATATCTTACATGATTTTAAAAAGTAGAACTTGAAATTTCATTGAAAAATAGTTTGAAATAAGAGATATTTTCAACTTGCAGAATAAGTTTCATGACATCAGATTTAACATATTTTAAATCTTAGGTGATAAATTAGCATGTGTAAAATGAACATGTGAAGAAATAGAAATAAACCCAAATATAATCCTCTTATGTTGAAAATTTTTTTAAAAAGAAAATGAAATACCAGTCGTACAAGTGGGACTATTTTTAATATTATTCTTATAATAAAAGGATGTAAAAATATTTTGTGAGTTAATATTTAATTTTTTTCAATTATGGAACCTGCTATGTTTGAGCATTATTATAAGATTAGAGTAAATTAAAAGGGGTGTGATGTGAAAAGATTCCAAAGCCATATGCAGTAATGAGCAATATTAGTCAAAAATACTTTGTGCTATCTCAGATAAGAACACAGCTTCCTATTTCATATTGTGTAATGTTTCACAGATAAAATGTATTACTTTTTTGGTTAACTCCTACTTTAATTTTAGATTAAATGCTTACCAATCTTTTACCTTTTTGTAGTATGGAAATTTAAAACTATAAAGTAGCAGTAAATTTGTATATTTTATTACAAATTAATAGCAGTATGGAGGATCAGAGTAATCATTATATTGGAATTAGCCACTGTATTTCTGGATTCTTATTTTGTATGAATTATTGAAAACATAAAAGTGTTAGACTAGTGTTGTTGTAATCTATACTTATTTCATCTAATCCTCAAACCCTATATGTTAAATGATATCATAGCTGTTTAAAAGCAAAGGATGCTAATTTTTTTTTTTTTTTTTTTTTTGATATGGAGTTTTTGCTCTGTCGCCCAGGCTGGAGTGTAATGGTCCAAGAGATTCTCCTGCCTCAGCCCCCTGAATAGCTGGGATTACAGATATGCACTACCACATCCAGCTAATTTTTTATTTTTAGTAGAGACGGGGTTTCACCATGTTGGTCAGGCTGGTCTTGAACTCCTGACTTCAGATGATCCACCCGCCTCGGCCCCCCAAACTACTGGGATTACAGGTGTCAGCCACCATACCTGGCCAAGAGGATGCTCATTAATTGGAAGAGAGAGCTAGAGTTTAGATGTTCAAGTAACTTAACTAGAACTACATAATTAAGAAATGGCTAGGTCAGGATTTGAACAGAAGTTTTTCTTGCTCCAATGATTCCAGATTAGTATGAAATGAGACACCACAGGATTTTAACCCAAGTGTTATGTTTCTTTGTCTTCCACATCAAGTTCAGAAGAACAATTGCTGTCTATCATTCACCTCTTTCTTTTTTTTTAAACCTAGGGCATAGTGAAATACCTAGTACTTTACTCAATAAATGTTTTAATTGAATGTATGCATGAAAACTTGAATGCACAGATGAATGATAAATATGTTGTGTGTTTAACAAGAATGAATCATTCATTTCAGATTTTAAAATTGTTTGTAAAATCATTGTTAGATATCTGGTCATATTTCAATAGTGATAGCAGCTAAACCCACTTATCTTGTTTAAGGCATTTCTACTTTTGAGATTAGCCAAGCCCACTTTATAATCAACATCTGTCATCTAGATTCGAGACCTAACAAGATTGCAAAACTTTTAACTCTGTTTATGCAAGTTCTATTGAGTGCAAAATATGAATGGGGGTTATGATTGTTAAATCTCTGTAAATTACATGGAATGCAAAACATGTTATAAACTCAGACAGGAATCAATTTTAGACAATTTTGTGGAGATGGTACAGACAAAGTGAGTGTTCTTATAAAATAAAACTTATCCAGTTACTATAATAAGAGAAGGTGAAGAAACGTTGTGAAGAATATTTCATACTCAGGGAAACTCATACTCCCTTGCAAAATGTTCAGATGATTTAGATAAGCAGTCCAAATTTATGAAATTGCATGCATTTTCAATGATTAAAAGTATTTCTTAGAAAAATGGGCTTTCTCAGATTGTGCTTACAAGATGCCAAGCTTCTCAACTTCTGGGATAATAAAAAATATATTTATAAATTGCACTAGGTAAATATTACAGGCTTTATTTTTTAGCTACATGAGTGCTATAAAAATGTCACTAAAGTATTCCTTACCAGAATATTTTAATAAATACTTAGCAGATGATTCCACAGCACTAGCCTTAGAGATTTGTACAAGAGATGATTATAGCTGTGGTCTGGACACTATCTCTCATGCTGCTGCTATCAACATTGGTGTTTTGATTTTGGCTAAACTCATAGCACACTGCTCCAAGATCAGAAGGTTCACTGTATGATTTCTGCCTGCTTAGTGTCAATTACACTGGGTATAAATTGTTTTTACTCTTGTGCCAGATGTGAAATGGGCATCATAACTACTCATCTCTTTTTCCCCAGTTACTAGCTCTCAGTGCAGGGTTGTGACCACACCTAGTTGTTTTTTTTCCCTGTCATTAAAGTGAAAACACAAAGAGTTTTACGCCGATCCACTGTTCTTACTTTTCGATTTGTGTCTGCATCAATCAGGGAAACAGTTCAAACTTTATCCATATAAAGATTATACTCTTGCTCTGTTATAAACTCTTTGCAGGTTTAAAATATTTTCTGCTGAATATATAGCAAATCTTTTGGAGAATAATATGCAGTTGAATAGTCTTTTAACAGAAGATGTATACTATCTCTTTAATATGGGATGAGTCATGTGTGTGTGTGTGTGTGTGTGTGTATCTAAAACCTTCCCCAGAAATATGTGGGCATTATAAATGAGTTAGTTGTAGGATGGCTCTCATTTATTTCCTCTTTGCTGGTCTCATACCCACTCTATGGGAATTGGCCCTTTGTCAACAGTCATCAGAGAAATATGACAATTTTTATGTTATAATCCCTTATTTCCAAAGGGAGTATGAATAAGAACTCAGTCTCTTTTGAGCTTTCAGCACACTTCTATGATTTCTAGTACTACCCCTCAGGTTCTTACTCACTACTTAACTCAGATTCAGAAATGTGATCAGAAGTGTGTCTTTTTTAAATCTGGATGAATATCTTTAAGTTTTTATTTGATGTTTACCATGAGCTCAATGGCACAGGGACAGACATTTTCCAATCATTCCATGAACAATAGAATATTTTGGAGAATTAATTTGTCTGCCTAGGTCTTCACTCTGTTTCAAGCACATACAGCAGCGCCTGGATTAATAGGTATTGAATATTAAATTAATGAATAAATGGAATTAGAGCCAAGAGAAGGAATTACGTGATTCAAATATTTATTAGTATCTTGTGATAACCCAGAGTTATGCTCCATTAAAGAACCATATGGCAGGTAGAGTCTAAAAGCCATGAAATCTGCCCCACTGTGAAATTCTGAGAACTAATTATAAATCTTTCCTCTGATTATGTCCTCACCCCCTGCTCCTTCCTTATTTACCAATTTCCCCTTCTGTTGATAAAATCTTTGTTTAAGGCTACTATTGCTTGCTACTAGACTAGTCTCACACTCACATGTTGTTGAAGCAGCACCTCTTTCTGTGTCTTTCTGTCATGTATTTCAGCTGACTCTTTTTCATCTATTTTTAAATAATCTATTGAATCTATATGTTATTGATCTATAGTTAGAGAGGCAGCATGTGATAGAAGTAAAGAGCACAGCTGGGGCAAGATGGCAGAATAGAAGCTGATACCATTCATCCCCCTGGCTGGAACACCAAATTTTAACATCTATCTGCACACAGAAAAGAACTGTCGCAAGAACCAAAAATCAGGAACAATCTCGGCCACAGGGCGTAGAGCAACAGGCAGGCTGTTGGGATCCCCAAGTCCAGGTCTAGGCCCTTGAACAGCATTTATGGAAGCTGCCCTGGGCCAGAGGGGAGCCCACTGCACTGAAGCGTTAGTACAAGGCCTGGCAGGATTCACCAAAAGCAGATGGAAGAGCCTTGGGCTTTAAGCAAACATCAGAGGTCATTTTGAAATGGGAAAGGTTTCCTTGTCTCCCTCGCAGGGCATGTGATGCGGGTGTGGCTCGCTTTTTCAGCGCCCTGTTGCTGAAACCTCCAGAGGAGCATACAGACAGGCAGGCTGTGGGGCTTTGACCCCACTGCAGTGTCTAGGGGTGAATATTTACAACCTCTGAAGCCCCAGTGGGGGTGCGTTACAGGCTGCTCTCTTAGTTTGCCGTCTGTAGGCAGCTGTATTAACCAGCTCAATCAGACCCTCTACCTTGTCACAAGGACAGAGGGCTTTCTGTATCCCAGGTTCTTGCCTTGTTGTACCGGAAGAATTGGGTCACATGTGGGCTTGGAGAAAGAGTGCAAAGGTTTATTAAGTGGAAGCTGCTCTCCGCTAATGGGGGAACCTGAAGGGAGATGGTTTCCCCCACGGAGTGGGCCCCTCTGTGGCCCTGGTTCTTCACTGACTGCCCTGGCCAAACTCCGCCTTGTACCGCTGGTTGATGGGCTTCCGGCAGGCAGAAGTCTGTAAGTGTGCCCCCCACCAGCGTGCTCCCTCTACGTCCTCTCTCCCTTCAGCCACTTGTGTCTCCTTCCACTCCTCTCCATGTCTGCGCGCCTACGTGTTTGCCCACTAGGGTCTCAGGGTTTTATATGTCTGTGGAGGTGAAGCCCTAGCAAGGGACTATGACTTTCTCTACCCAGCACTTCCTTGACCCCCTCCTGTATCATTCCCCACTCTGAAGAGGTATATCTAACTGCCATTAGAATAGGAACGATGACTGGTCTTAGCTGCTTCCTGCTGACAAGGGTCATTGTTTTGGAGAAAACGGCAGTCAGACTCCTCTCAGAGGTCTATCTAAATGTTCTTAGCAAAGGGGTGCCATCGTCTGAAGCTCTGGTAGCCTGGCCACTTGGAGTTTGATGGCTTCTAGGCCGTGAGAGAAAAAAACAAGTTTTATAAGGTTAAGTATGCATGAGTTAAACGTGTATTACACACACACACACACACGCACACGCACAGACCGGGCGCTGTAGCTCACGCCTGTAATCCCAGCACTCTGGGAGGCCGAGGCAGGCGGATCATGAGGTCAGGAGATCAAGACCATCCTGGCTAACACAGTGAAACCCCGTCTCTACTAAAAATACAAAAAATTAGCCGGGCGTGGTGGCAGGCGCCTGTAGTCCCAGCTACTGGGGAGGCTGGGGCAGGAGAATGGCGTAAACCCGGGAGGCGGAGCTTGCAGTGAGCCAAGATCTCAACACTGCACCCCAGCCTGGGCGACAGAGTGAGACTCCCTCTCAAAACAAAACAACAACAAAAAAAGAATTTAGTGCCAAAGATTACAGAGATAAGAAGTGAAATATACTAATGACAACATTGTAC
Organism: Theropithecus gelada; assembly: GCF_003255815.1. Taxonomy (NCBI): domain Eukaryota; kingdom Metazoa; phylum Chordata; class Mammalia; order Primates; family Cercopithecidae; genus Theropithecus; species Theropithecus gelada. Next base: position 16,957,064 of record NC_037669.1, on the reverse strand, counting down.
CCCAAGCTGTTTCACCCTGGTGAAAGAAATTAAACCTTGTATGGGAGCGGATAAACTGTACAAGAGCGATAACTGTTCTTGCCATATCTTTAGCAGTTAACAGGTGCACACTGGGAATACCTGTATTTCCTCTCTCTTTCCCAGTTCTCCCTGTCTCTATTATAAAAGACTGAGGGGGCCACTTTCAGGAGGTCCTCTAATGTACTCTCTAGTCCCAGGGCCCGTTTCTGCAACTTCCTCCTGATATCAAGAGAAGGCTGAGTAATAAATGGATCCTTTGGAGTTGGTTGTCCCTCATCTGAATCAGGAGAAAGAGAGTTGTGCTTTACCAAGTCCTCTCAGCCTTTCAAGGAAGGCAGTGGGATTTTCATCAAATCCCTTGTCCATCACAGACAACTTAGTACAATTGAGAGGCTTGGCTTGGTCTTAGTCCTATGTAAGCCCTCCATTATGCACAACTAAAAGTATCTAGTTCTAGTCTTCCACCTCATCACTGGGATCCCATTTAGGGCCATCCATTGGTGCTGCTTCTCTTCTGGTTGGATGATATTTGCCCCCATCCCTGATGCTATATGTGATACAAACCTCATCCCCAAATCTCTGTGCTGCTTGTAGAGCAGCCTGTTTCTCAGTGTCTGTCAGGGTCTGATTCAAAAGTAACATAATGTCTCTCAAGGAGAGTTCAAATATTTGGGAGAAATTCTGGGAAGTCTATCTATCTATCGATCGATCGATCGATCGGTCAGGGTCATCTGAGAACTTGCCAAGATCCCCCTTAATTTGTTTTAAGTCCTGTAGGCAGAAGGGAACCTGGACCTTACTGGGCCCAAATTCACTGGGCATCTGTTGGAGGGGGAAGAGTGAGACTGGAGCTCATTTGGCGTGAAGATTTCTAGTAGGGGGCAAGTAAGAGGCGGAAACTGGACAAGGAGGTTAGGGTTGACCCGGAGAAGCAGGACTGGAGGGAGCTGGCTCCTCTGCTCAGGGTGTCTCTGGGACTCGTATCTTTAATTCCCTGGCCTTGCCCCTTGCAGCCTTCCCTGAGATGGCAAACAGGAGAGCTGTTTCAATCCTACATTGTCGGCAAAGGTCTGGATTGCCTTGCAAGGTATAGAAAGCCTGCACATATGGGGCCTCAGACCATCTGTCCTCACATTTACAGAAAAGTTCCAACTGCCGGATAGTATCAAAAGGAATGGTTCCTTCCTGGGGCCAGCTCAGTCCCTCATGCAAATCACAATTTGGCCAAACCTTTGTGCACAGGGCTATGAGGCATTTTTCCTCCAGATTCTGAGGGTCAAAGTAGTCCCAGTGGTTCAGGAAACACTCCAAAGGAGTATAAGCTGGGAGTGGTAAAGAGAGCTGGCTGCCTATTCTGAAAGAGAGGGAATAGAGGTGTCCCTCATCCCTTCCTTCTTTCAATGAAAACTCAGGGTGTGATGGAGAGAGAAAACAGACATCCTCCTTTCACTCTCCACCCCTTATCCCTGAGCCCTGGTGACCTTGGCAGGTGCTGGCCATGGGTACCTGTGCGGTATATACCCATGCAGCAAGGAATACCTGAGAATAGTAATTAACCGCCCTCAGCTGCACCTCCATTTCTCCCTATTGTTGGCAAACTTTGAGTTCTCTTGGCCGGTTTATGCCTTGCAGCATGGCCTCTTTCCATGAGGTGGGAGGTTTAGTCAGCAGGACTTGGTCTTGCTTATTTACATTGGGCCTGTTGCCTGACTTTGGATCCCTCAAACTTGGTTTTTCCTTTTAGGGCCTCCGTTTGAAGCTTGGAATCAAGTTTGGTACTGAAAAAGCATTTTTGAGGCTGTTTGTGTCTGCTTAAGAGTGTTTCAAATGTGCCCTGTGGAATTTGCAGTTATCAGCCAGCAGGGGTCGCTCCTCAGTTAACTTCCCTATGAGAAACAGCGTGGGCAGGGGGAGCCCTCTGACTTAGAAAAGGAAAAAACAGAAAAACAGTTTAAGGGGAAAAAGGGGAAGATTCTGGAGGAAGAATCCTTGCTTAGTGCAACTGGGCCTTTCTAATCCTTATATCTTTACCCCAGTTCACACCAGATTTAATTCCTTAGCCTGGGAATGAAAGGGTTCACTGATGCACAGGCAGGAAGTGCCCATCCTTTGGCCCTGTGGGGTCCTGGCCACAACTGCAACTTTCTGCTGCCCGCACTCATGGCTGTTGGGCTTGGCCTTTGCCTGCTGCAGGCACACCCAGGTGCCCGGGCTGGGAGGGGCACCTCTAGGAACAATTGGTCTGATTTGCACCTTTGGCAGCTGAGCCTAATGCTCGTTTGACTTAGTAACATTGCCGCAGCCTGTAGCAAAACTCTTAACATTATTAAGGAAGAGATAAGAGCCATTTTGAACTGTGTGTGAGAGAGAAAAGAGACAAAGTCTGGGGCGTTTTACTGGCAGGTTAAGACAGAACTTTTGAAGGGAAACAGAGCCTCTTACCCACAGGAAAGAGAGACAGGTGGCAGGGTTTCAGAAGGGAGACATACCTGACAGTTTTACATTTGTTCACATTCACCTTCCAGGATCCCTGATGAGCCCCCAGTTGAAATGGGGTAAGTCCCCTTGTCACCCTCACGGGACATGCTATGGGGGTGTGGCTTGCATCTTCAGTTCCCTGATGCTTAAACCTCTAGGGGAGCATAAAGACGGGCTGGCTGTGGGGCTCCAACTCCACAACAGTGTCTATGGGTGAATGTTTACAGCTCCTGAAGCCCCAGTGGACGTGTGTTACAGGGTATTCTCTTAGTTTGCCATCTATAGGCAGCTTGTGTTAACCAGCTCAATTAGACCCTCTACCTTGTCACAAGGACCAAGGGCTTTCTGTATCTCAGGTTCTTGCCTTGTTGTACCAGAAGAATCAGATCACATGTGGGCTTGGATAATGAGTGCAAAGTTTTATTGAGTGGAACTACCTCTCAGCAGATGGGGAGTCAGAAGGGATATGGTTTTCCGCCGGAGTTGCACGGCTCGGTGGCCCCAGCTCTCCTCTGAGTGCCGTGGCCAAACTCTGCCTCATCCCGTGGGTTGATGAACTGCTGGTGTGGCAATGTCTGTTGGTGTACTTTTCTACCAGTGTGCTTCCTTGATGTCCTCTTGCTGTTCAGTCGCTTGTGTCTTCTTCCGCTGATGTGGTCATCTCAACGTCTGGCCAACTGTATGTCTGCTCGCTAGGGTCTTGGGTTTTTGTAGGCCCAGGATGGCGTTGTGGTGGCCAGGGTGGTCTTGGAAAATGCAACATTTGGGTGCAAAGTCAGGCGTGCTTGTCCTCACCTAGATCTGTAGGAGTGGAGCCCTAGCAAGAGACCACACTTTTCTCTACCCAGTACTTCCCTGCCCCACTCCCGGATCAGTTTGACAGAATACCCCACGGACCATTGGTGGTAGTGGCTACAGGGAACGGTTTCTCTGCCTGTGGAAAGAGGAGAGAAGATTGGTAGGGACTTTGTATTGTGGCTCAAGTGCCATCTTAGCCTTAACAACAGGTAAATTGCTACTTATTTTTAAAATTTATTTTATATTTTTATTTCAAGCCCTGGATCCCAGACAGCATCTCTGGATATGTCCAGGGCCTGAGGGGACTCATTACCATGAGAGAAAGGGCCTTGGCTGAGGCTCAGTGCTCTGCAAGCTACAGGTCTGACCCAGTGCAGTCCCATTGGTGGCAGCCCCAAGAGGTGCTTGCATCACCACACCCCCCCCCACCACCACTTTGAGGCAGGTTAGCATAGAGAGAGACACTCTACATTTGGGAGAAAGAAAGGGAAAATAACAAAACTCTCTGCCTGGTAATATAGAGAATTCTTCTGGATCTTATCCAAAACCACCAATGAGTCTGCAAAAATCACTGCATTATTAAGGTTGGGGCCCAAGTCCCTTTGAATACCTGGAAAGCCTTCCCAAGAAGGACAGGCACAAACAAGCCCAGATTGTGAAGACTACAATAAACACTTATGTCTTCAATACTCAGATACTGACAAACATCTATAAGCATCAACATCCTCCAAGAAAACCTAGCCTCACCAAATGAACAATATACAACACCAGGGACTAATCCTGGAGAAACAAGTAATTCAAAATAGTTATGTTGTGTTGAAGAAATTTAAGATAATAGAGAAAGAATTCAGATAAATTTATCTACTAGATAAATTTAACAAAGAGAATGAAACAACTAAAAAGAATTACAGAATTGAGAGATGCAATTGACATGCTGCAGAATGCTTAAGAGGCTCTTAATAGCAGAATGTATCAAGCAGAAGAAAGAACTATTGAGCTTGAAGACAGCTTACTTGAAAACTCACAAGCAGAGGAGTCAAAAGAAGCAAGAATTTAAAACAATGAAGGATACCTAGAAGATCTAGAAAATAGACTCAAAGGGGAAATTCTAAGAGTTATTGGCCTTCCAGAGGAGGCAGAGAAAGAGATAGGGGTAAAAATTTTATTCAAATGGATAAAATCAGAGAACTTCCTAAATGTAGACAAAGATATCCACATTCAAGTACAAGGAGGTTATAGAGCACCAAGCAGTTATTACCCAAAGAAGACTACCTCAAGGCATATAATAACTAAACTCCCAAAGGTCAAGGATAAAGAAAGAATCCTAAAAGAAGCAAGAGAAAAAAATCAAATAACATATAATGGAACTCCAATATGTCTGGCAACAGATTTTTCAGTGGGAACTTTACAGACCAGAAGAGAGTGGCATGACGTATGCAAAGGGCTGGAAAAAAATTACCCTTGAATACCATATCTGCTGAAAACATCTTTTAAGTATGAAGGATAAATAAAGACTTATAAAGAAATGAAGAAACAAAGGAGAAATCTTTCAGCTTTCATCAGTACCAGATCTGTCCAATAAGAAATGCTAAAAGGAGTTCTTCAATTTGAATGAGAAGGATGTTAATGAGCAAAAAGCAATCATCTGAAGGTGCAAAACTCACTGATAATAGTAAGTACACAGAAAAACACAGAATAATGCAGTACTGTCATTGTGATGTTACGCAATCACTTTTAATTTGTTGTCTGTTTAAAATAAGATGGTATTGGCAAGTCTCATGATAACCTCAACTCAAGAAAGATACAGTGCATACACAAAAAATAAAATGCGAGAAATTAAAGCATATCACCAATGAAAATCACCATCACTAAAAGAAAGACAGGAAATAAGGAAAAAAGGAAGAAAAGACTGAAAAGCAACCAGAAAACAAATAAGAAAGTGACAAGAGTAAGTCCCTACTTTTCTATAAAAACATTGAATGTAAATAGACTAAACTCTCCAATCAAAAGACACAGTGTCTGAACGGATGAAAAATAAAATCCAGTGATCTGTTGTGTACAAGAAACACACATCTGGCCATGGTGGCTCATGCTTGTAATTCCCGCATTTTTGAAGGCCAAGGTGGGTGGATCACGAGGTCAGGAGATCTAGACCATCCTGGCTAACACAATGAAACCCTGTCTGTAATAAAAATACAAAAAAATTAGCCAGGCGTGGTGGCAGGCGCCTGTAGTCTCAACTACTCAGGAGGCTGAGGCAGGAGAATGGTTTGAACCCAGGGGGCAGAGCTTGCAGTGAGCCGAGATTGCGTCACTGCACTCCAGCCTGGGCGACAGAGCAAGACTCTGTCTCAAAAAAAAAAAAAAAAAAAAAAAAAGAAAAAAGAAACATACATCACATGTAATATATGTATAGACTGAAAATAAAGAAATGAAAAAAGATATTCCATGCCAATGAATAAAAGCAAGAGTTGCTACACTTATATTAGACAAAATCAATGTCAAGGCAAAAACTCTAATAGAAGAAAAATAAGGTCATTACCTAATGATAAAGGGGTCAATTCAGCAAGAGGATTATATTAGTCTGTTCTCACACTGCTAATAAAGACATACCCAAGACTGGGAGATTTATAAAGGAAAGGGGTTTAATTGACTCATAGTTCAGCATTGCTGGTGAGGACTTAGGAAACTTACAATCATGGTGGAAGGGGAAGCAAACACGATCTTCTTCACATGGTGGCAGGAAGGAGAAGTGCCAAGCAAACGGCAGAAGCCCCTTATGAAAACCATCAGATCTTGTGATAGCTCACTATCATGAGACACAGCATGGAAGGACTGCCTCCATGATCTAATTACCTCTCATGAGGTCCCTCCCCCAACATGTGGAGATTACAATTTGGATTACAATTTAAGGTGAGATTTGAGTGAGGACACAGCCAGACCATATAAAGGACATAACAATTGTAAATATATATACATTCAATGCTGGAGCAATCAGATATATAAGCAAATATTATTAGAGCTAGAGAGAGGAGGACCCCAATAAGATAATAGCTGGAGATTTCAACACCCCACTTTCAGCATTGGACAGACCTCCCAAACAGAAAATAAACAAAGAAAACATTGGACTTAATGTACACTATAGAACAAATGGACCAATTGGATATTTACAGAACATTTCATCCAATGACTGCAGAATACACAGTTTCTTCCTCAGTGCATGAATCATTCTTAAGGATAGCCCATATGTTAGGTCACAGAACAAGTCCTAAAATATTGAAAAAATGTGAAATAGTATCAAGCATCTTCTCTGAATACACCAAAATAAAACTAGAAATTAATAAAAGAGGGATTTTCAGAACTATACAAACATATAGAAATTAAACAATATGCTCCTAAATGACCAGTGAGCCAATGAAGAAATTAAGAAGGATACTAAAAAAATGTCTTGAAACAAATGATAATGGAAACACAACATACCAAAACCTATGGGATACAGCAAAAGCAGTACTCAGAGGGAAATTTCCTTACAGATATAACTGTCTACTTCAAAAAAAGAAGAAAAACTTCAAATAAACAACCTAACAATGCATCTTAAAGAATTAGAAAAGCAAGAGCAAACTGTACCAAAAATTAGTAGAAGCAAATAAATAAAGATCAGAGAAGAAATAAACAAAATTGAAATGAAAACAAAATACAAAAGATCAATGAAACAAAAAGTTTATTTTTTGAAATGATAAACAAAATTGACAAATCTTTAGCCAGACTAACAGAGAAAAAAAGAGAGAAGACCAGAATAAATAAAATCAGAGATTAAAATACAGACAAATAATACCACAGAAGTTAAAAGGATAATGAGTGACTACTATGAACAAACATATGCTAACAAATTGGAAAATCTAAAAGAAATGGATAAATTCCTAGACACAAACAACCTATCCAGTTTGAATCATGATGAAATCCAAAATCTGAACACACCAATAACAAGTAATGCAATTGAAACTGTAATAAAAAGTCTTCCAGTAATGAAAAGCCCTGAACCCAATGGCTTCACTGCTGAATTCTACTAAACATTGAAGAAAAACAATACCAATCCTACTCACATTTCCAAAAAATAGAGATGAGGGAATACTTGCAAACTCATTCCATTAAGACCAGACGAAGACATACCAAAAAAAAAAAAAAAAAAAGAAAACTCCAGGCGCATGTCTCTGATGAATACTGATGCAAAAGATCCTCAATAAAACAGTAGCCAAATGAATTTAACAATAGATTAAAAAGATTACTTATTATATCCAAATGGGATTTAGCCCAGTGATGCAAGTATGGTAAGCATATGCAAATCAAACAATGTGATACATCTTGTCAACATAACAAAGGACAAAAACCATATGATCATTTCAAGTGATTCAGAGAAAGCATATGGTGAAGTTCAATATCTCTTCATGATAGAACCTCTAAAAAAACTGGGTATAGAAGGAATATATTTAGACATAATAAAAGCCATATATGACAGAGTCACAGATAATATAACACTGAATGGGGAAAAACTGAAGGCCTTTCCTCTAAGATCTGGAATATGACAAGGATCCCCCCCTTTCACTGCTGTTACTCAACATAGTACTAGTAGTCTTAGCTAGAGCAATCAGACAAGAGAAGAAAATAAAGGACATCCAAAATGGAGAAGAAGAAGTCAAATTATCCTTGTCTGTAGATGATATGATCTTTTATTTGGAAAAACCTAAAGACTACACCAAAAATCTATTAGAACTAATAAACAAATTCAGTAAAGTTGTAGGATACAAAATCAATATACAAAAATCAGTAACATTTCTCTATGCCAAGAACACCCAATCTAAAAATGAAATCAAGAAAGTAATTGCATTTACAATAGCCACAGATAAAATTAATTTCCTAGGAATTAACCAAAGAAGTAAAAGACCTCTGCAATGAAAACTATGAAAGACTGATGAAAGAAATTGAAGAGGACACTAAAAAAAAAAAAAAAGAAAAAGAAAAAAGAAATTTCCTGTTGATTGATTAAAATGCCCATAGTATCAAAAGCAATCTACAGATTCAATGCAATCCTTATCAAAATATCAATTACATATTTTGCAGAAACAAAGGAAACAAAACTAAAGGAATCACATTACTTGACTTTAAATTATACTATAGAGCTATAGTAACCAAAACAGCATGGTACTGGTATTAAAATGGACACATAGACCATTGGAGCAGAATACAGAACCCAGAAACAAATCTGAACACCTACAGTGAACTCATTCTCATCAAAGATGCCAAGAAAATACATTGAGGAAAGGACAGTCCCTTCAATAAATGGTGCTGAGAAAACTGGATTTCCATATACAGAAGAATGAAACTTGATCGCTCTCTTTATCATATATAAAAATCGAATCAAAATTAATTAAAGACTTAATTTAAAGAACTCAAACTATAAAATTACTACAAAAAATATGAAATTCTCTAGGGCACTGGTCTGAGCAAAAAATTTCTTGAATAATACCCCACAAGCACAGGTAACCAGAGCAAAAACAGACAAATGGGATCAAATTAAGTTATAAAGCTTCTGCTCAGGAAAAGAAACAGTCAACAAAGTGAAGAGACAACCCATAGGATGGGAGAAAATATTTGCAAACTACTTCTCTGACAAGAGATTAATAACCAGAATATATAAGAAGTTCAAACAACTCAATAGGAAAAAAAAGTAATAATCCAATTTAAAATGGGAAAAAATTTAAATAGACATTTCTCAAAAGAAGATATACAAATTGCAAACAGGCATATAAAAAAGTGCTTAACATTACTGATCACCAAATTAATGCAAATCCAAACTACAGTGAGATGTTATCTTATCCCATTTAAAATGGCTTTTATTCAAAAGTCAGGCAATAACAAATGCTGGTGAGGAAGTGGAGAAAAGAGAACACTCCTACACTGTTGATGGGAATGTAAATTAGTACAAGTACTATGGAGAACAGTTGAAGGTTCTTCAGCACATTGAAAATAGAGCTATCATATGATCCAGCAATCACATGACTGTGTACATACTCCAAAGAAAGGAAATCGGTATATCTAGGAGATATCTGCACTCCCATCTTTGTTGTAGCACTACAATATCCAAGATTTGGAAGCAACCTAAGTGTCCATCAACAGATAAATGGATAAAGACAATATGGTACATATACGCTATGGAATATTATTCAGTCCTAAAAAAAAATATAAGATTCTGTCATCTGCAGCAACATAAATAGAACTGCAGATCCTTATATTAAATGAAATAAGCCAGGCACAGAAAGACAAACAAATATTACATGTTCTTCCTTATTTGTGAGATCTAAAAATCAAAACAATTGAACTCATGGAGATAGAGAATAGAAGAACGGTTACCAGAGGCTGAGAAGGGTAGTGTGGAGTATGGGGGAAGGTGGGAATGGTTAATGGGTGCAAAAACATAGTTAGAAAGAATGAATAAGACCTAGTATTTGATAGCATCATAGGGGGACTACAGTCAATAATAATTTAATCGTACATTGAAAACAACTTAAAGAGTGTAATTGTATTGCTTGTAACACAAAGGATAAATGCTTGCAGGAATTGATACTCAATTTTCCATGTTGGGATTATTACACATTCCATTCCTGTATCAAAATATCTCCTGTACCCAATAAACATATACACCTAGTATGTAGCCACAAAATTTAAACAGGAAAAAAAAAAAAAAAGAAAATATCAGATATCTTGGAGCCTAATTTCTTCTGGTTCAATTCCCAGGTCTGCCATTTACTAGCTGTTTGAAATTTGACAGTATCTCTGGGCCTCAGTTTTCTCATGGATAAACGGGGTGACAATAATACCTAAATTATGTAATAATTAAATGAGTTAATATGCACAAACTCCTTTGGATATGGCATAAAACTATAAATGAATGATGTTAGCTACTTCTGTTTTTATGTATTGGTTGTTTTTTTAAATTTAATTTTAGAGGTTTGGGCAGATTGTCAAAAACCCTATATATAGAGCCTTAATATTTTTTCGAAATGCGAATACCAGTCCTAATAATATTACATTTATGTAAAACTTTGTGTAAACCTCTGAACCTTCTGTTGTTTGCTCATTGCTGCTAAAAAAAACCCTATAAGTTAGATACTATTATTTACATTAGACTAAGGAAACTGATAGTTCCACAATGTATATGAAATTTAACCTTAGATTTGCTTATTAAAAATGCACTTAAGTATATTCATATATGCTTAATGTAATTTATTGTTATGATAAAGAGTATGTTTAATCATATGTTAGGGATATTATAAGGATCATTGCTGAATTTCAAAAAGTTTTCCCAAAATTATGTTTCAATATTCACAACCCAATTTATATAGAAGTTCATTCATACTATAGATCAAGTTATGCAGGATTTTCAAAATATAAATTTACAGAATACATTTTATATTACAAGTTGTACTGATATATATTTCTTTATCATCCATTAACGTGAACTTCATGGTATTAATAATCAATGTATCATCTATTCAAAATTGTTTTAAAAATCAGCATATCTATGTTTCTATATCAATATGTATCTCTAGCTATCTAATCTATCTCTCTATACTTTGATTTTGTAATTATTATAGTTGAGTATTGGTATGGCCTATAGGTAAATATTTTGATACATTAACTTCCTCTTGTTCATCAGTTATTGCAATTTTGCTTTAGTAATGTGCTTACACAATACATACAAGCAACAGTATACATCTAGAGAAGTTTTTTTCACCTGAAGTGTGTGCTAAAAATAACATGCAAATAAATCTCAAAATAAAGGTCAGGTTCACAAAGAACATTACCATATTGAAGACATTGAGAACTACTGCAATAAAGAAATAATCTATCCCTTCATTTTCCACCATTTTTCATCTAAATACTGTTTCAGAGTTTCACAAGCAATAGCCTATGGAATCCACAGAGAATTTTGGTTCAGATGTTTGATACCAGGGATATATTGTTATCATAAATTTACTTTAATATTATTGATTTGTTAAGTACCGGATCTGGTTAGAATCATAATTTTGAGTTTTAATAATATAATTTTAAGGTTGATTTTTACTCTTCACTATATGAAAACATAATAAAGTGTGAGGTATTTGGATCAAGTTTAAAAAATTATAGAAGGATCACATTTTTCAGAATATAAAATGTCAAATCATTAAAATACAAAAGAAAGTTGTGACAATGTGACAACATAAATTATTAATATTTTGTCTACTCAAAAAACAGTCACGAGCTTACAATTTATAAATAGGACATAAAAACATTTTAAGGTAAAATCAATGATTTCTTGAAGCTCAGTTTATGAATGATATTATGTATTAAAGAGATCTCACAACTATCAATTGTGGTAGACCTGCTGTTTCACAGGTACTGATTTTATTTTATTTCAGAGATACTTTATAAATTCACCAAATATTATTTATAGCAGTGCTTTGAGGATACTAATCCTTCCTTGTTGAAGACCTTATAGTAACTTCAACTCAGGCAGTATCTTAGAAAGAGAATGCATATTTTTCTTAAAAGCAACCACTTTTTGTGGTCATTTGACCCATAACTGGGGTGAAATCTTAGAATGCTTCAGGATTACAAGTATAAATATTCACCCAGCAGGATAAAGCTTAAACTCTAAAATAATTGCAAATATTATCGTATTTAGTTCCATAAAGTTAAATATCACCTTAAAAGCATGTTATCTCAAAATGTTTGTTTTCACCAGGATCTCTCTCTTCAGATCCAACTATGCGCTCATCATCTTTACTTGTACTTTACCAAGTGCATCAAATTTCTCAAACAGAACATGTCCAGAACCAAACTACTTATTTTCTCCACCAAACCTGTTCCTCCTGTAATCTTTCTCATCTCAGTATATGGAAACTCACTGCTTCTAGTTAGCTCCTGGATATACATCCTTGGCTCCTTTATATACATCCTTGGCTCCTTTTCTTTCATACCTAACTGTTAATCCTTTATACCCTGTCTACATTCTGTTCAAAATAAATCCACAATCACACCATTCAGCGCTAACACTCCTACAATTCTACTACCTGTCACTGGCATTTATTGTTTGAATTGTATGCAAAAATTACCATGTGGTTTAAAAAATCTTGATGTTGTACAAATAAAAGACCAAATGTGTCTAAAAGCTATTTTGAATACTATCTTTGATGGGGTTATGCATATATATAACAGTGGCTATTAGTAGGATGTGAAAAATATGATCAGTGTGTTTTATAAATCATGTAATCCTATACTGAGCGGGACTCTCAGAATCAGAATATTAGGGTTCTACGCAACTGTATTCAGACTTCAGTGAAGTGCTAAATGAAGAGATATATTTAGCTTCACACACACACACACGAAACAAAAACAAAAACAAGAAAACAGTATTTTGTAACATCACTAAGAGAGTACTCTCTGAGGACTGCAATCACCAATGGCTGCAAGCCCAGAACTCCACAGTTGAGTATAGAGTTGGACCAGCTTAAGTCTCTGCCCCAAACAGATAAATGGAAGTAAAAGCATGGAGACAGAGAAGTGGCCAAAGTTATAATTTGGGGTAGGGTACAACCTTCTACACCTATCCAAATAATTGCACTTTCCCTTACAATTTTCAACATAGGTTAAAATGAGTGTTAAGAGAGATTGTGAAAATGCTGAAATTTGCTACTAGGATATTTAGAACCTATATATTATATGAGCTTTGGGTTTGGTTAGGGCATACTGGGACAGAATTGATATCTAATTCTACCAAATTTTGAAGTAAATATATCAGTTGGCTTTATCTAAAATAATGTGGTGTCACAGAGTGCCCCAAATTTATGTGGCACACAAAAATCCACCAAATTTCTTGCCTGAAGAAGACAAACTTTGAAATGCTGATTTATACAAAAAGTTCCCCATGGCTTCAGGCTGATTCTGAGGCTTAAAATTGCACTGTGCTCAGTTTTATCTATTTTCTTATCCTACTTCCCACATTCCCTTGCTGCTCCCTCCCAGAAGCACTTCCTTCATAAATCACTTAAACCTAAATGCTTGACTCTTAGTCTGCTTCTGGGAGAATCAGATCCAAGAAGTATCACCTTGATTCTTTTAGAGGTGATGGCCATACCACCTTTGATTTGATCTATGCCTCTGATTGCATTTATTGGACATGCCTTTGACTTGTTTGGCCCCCAGTACTTGTATTAAATTGAATCTTTTATTGAAGTTGGAGAGCACTTTTATTTTCCAACCAAGTTCTAGATTTTTCTGAGCTTTCTATATTATCTTCCAATTTTTGTTTACAAAACAAATTTTCGGTTTTCCTCTGAGTTTGTCCTTTTTTAAAAAATATTAAAAATTATTCTTTATCAAATGCAGCTAGTAGGAGCCAGCTGATGCGTTCAACAAGATCATTAGGCATATTTCCTATTTCCCGGTTTATTATAGGCAATACTTTTAACAAATGTTTGACCATTACATAAGACATGTCTCTGTTTTTTTCAATATCCTTTAATAAGGTTTAATCTGAATTTTTGATCTCCTATAACAGTTGCTTTGTCCCCTACTAACCTTAGATTCAATGTTACATATTTTAAATTTTTGCTGTGACAATACCCCACCTCTGGATACTAATGTTGTCACTGACGTCTGCATTCCTCATAGTGCCTTGTAAAAAAACACTACAAAGCTCGGTAGCATCCAATAAGAGGCTTTTATTTCTCACTTACATCTCTGTGGTTTGGTTAGGATATAAATGTGTAAGTTAAGCTCAGCTTGGTTGGCTCTAGGCCGTGGGTTTCCGTCTTAATTATTCTTTGGTGACCAATGGACTTTCTGGGGCATGATCCTCTCATGATGGTGGCACACACACTGAACACAAGCTCAAATACACAAGCACATTTCAGTCCTCTGCCAAATCACGTCTACTGTCATGCCATTGGCCAAGCAAGTCATATGACAATACCAAATGTGCTACCTCTTGTAGGAAGAAATGCAAAATAATATGACACAGGGCGTGGAGAAAAAAAGCAGTAAATAAATGGGAAAAATAATTTTGTCTAACATAGGAGACAACATTGCTAACATATCTTCAAGTAGAAATGATAGAAACTGGATGATCATTCAGTCCCTTGGACTCCAGAACTGTCTCAACAGGAGAATTACTAAATTGATCTTGTTCCAGAAAGACATCTTGCCTATGCCTATCCCAGCTATGGATGGCCGTGGAAGACAGTGAACAAGGGCTGTTCTTCCAGACAGCAAGGATTCCTCAGAAAACTGAAAATCGAGCTATCATGTGATTTAGCAATCTCACTGCTGGGTATATACCCGAAAGAAAGGAAATGAGTATATCAAAGAGATATCTGCACTCTCATGTTTGTTGCAGCACTGTTTTCAATAGCTAAGATTTGGAAGCAACCTCAGTATCCATCAACAGATGAACGGATAAAGAGAATGTGCTACACATACACAATGGAGTACTATTCAGCAATAAAACTGAGTAAGACTCTGTTATTTGCAACAACATGGATGGAACTGGAGATCATTATGTTAAGTGAAATAAGCCAGGCCCAGAAAGACAAACATCTGTTCTCACTTATTTGTGAGATCTAAAAATCAAAAGAACTGAAATCATGGACATAGAGAGTAAAAGTTATGGTTACCAGAGCCTGGGAAGGATAGTAGATGGGGAGGCCTAGAGTGGTGGTGGGGATGGTAATGGGTAAAAAAACATATTGGCAGTTAGAAATAAGGAATAAGATCTACTATTTGATAGCACAATAGGGTGACTATAGTCAATAATAACTTAATTGTACATTTTAAAATAACTTAAAGATAAATTGGATTGTTGTAACTCAAAGAATCAATGCTTGAGGGGACGGATACCCCATTCTTCATGACATGCTTATTTCACATTGCACGTCTGTCTCAAAGCATCCCATGTACCCCATAAATATATACTCCTACTATGTACCCACAAAAGTTTTTGGCGAAAGTTCACAAAATGTCAGCTGGTTACAGATATACATTGTTAAATATAATTTATTATTAGAAAAGATTAATAATTGAAAATAAATTTTTTCCAATTGTCTAATCCCTGTGAGGCAACTAGTACATAATTTTTGTGATATAATTTGATGTGTTAGTAGTTATTCAGTCATTGAAGCAACATACTATTTTTCCTTAATATTTAGTAGATTGAGTTCATGTCTTGCAGAGTTAACCTTTTAAATGTATTGCAGGTATTATACATTCTTCATCATACACTTCTGCTTCCAACATTTTAACTGATGATAAATTTGTCTAGTTCACAAATCATTAAGATGGAATTTGAATGTAGTACAGGTGAGCATCTCTAAATCAGAAAATCTGAAATTCAGAGTCCTCAAGTCTGAAACTTTTTGAACATTGATATGACATCGCAAGTGGAAAAATTCATACCTACCTTCTTGTGACTGTCACAGTCAAAATGCAGTCAGAAATTTGTTTCATGAACAAAATTACTTAAGATATTGTATAAAATTACCTTCAGGCGATGGATTATATCTAAAATATATATGATAAATAAATGGGTTTTGTTTTTGGACTTGGATTTCATCCCCAAGATATCGCATTATGGACTGTATATGCAAATATTTCAGAATCTGAAAAAAATCCAAAATCTAGAATCTGATCTCTATTTTATATAAGAAATACTCAACCTGTACTTATAATTAGCATAATTGCCAAAGGCAAATGAGAAAATTAAATATAGAATTTATTTATTTTAGTAGTTTATGTATTTTCTTAGGTTTTTTTTAATTAAAAATATTTTTCGTTATAAGACTTACATGAAGGGAAACAAAATAATTTAAATGTATCAACTCTAATCACAGATCTTTTCAAGTTAATTAATTTTATGTTATAAGAAGCTGTCGCTATATTTTGGTGTAAATCATCTTACCTTTGCTATGATCGAAAATATGATTTTTTAATCCTGACACAGCCTATGCCTGTATATTATTGCAGGGACCAATCAGTGCTTTGTTACTTAATCATAGTGCTGAATAATGTGATGTTAGATTGCTTTCTTTTCTTTTTCTTTTTCTTTTTTTTTTTTTAAGGACACATGGGGTTTTATTAAGGGCTTACATACAGAGGAAAGAGTCCAGTAGTGGCAGGCTGGACAGGAGAACCGCAATTGTTTGCAAAAGGCATGTAGTTTACATAGTATTTTCACTTAGTACCCTCCCCCTAACAATCTCCACCTGGCAACCTTCATTTACGCCAAAACGAAGGGCCTCAGTTTCCTGTACGCGTTCCACAGGAAGGGCCAGGGGCTCAGACGTTCCTCCTAAATAAGGAATGACTGGGTTGGCCCCTCCTGGATTCCGTAGCTCGGAACTGCATTCAGCTGCGTCTGCCATACAGGGTCGTTCTCAGGGGAGACTCGGGGTATGCATCGCGGTCAGGTGCGTCCACTGTACAGTTCCATATGCCAACGATGTGCGTACTAAACTAATTGCCCCAAGACAATCTTTCATAGAGCCGCGGAGATTTCGGCCCTGACCAGAGCTGCGGGAATTACAGATAGAAGGGGCCAAGGCCACCACTCCAGTCCCCTTCTTGAAAGGTACTGTTGGGGCTTCAGACCTGGGGACACCCTTCCCCTCCTTCATTTCTTCATATCTGCTTTTCTCCCTCTTTTTTAAATTTTTTATTATTTATTTATTTATTTATTTATTTTTGACGGAGCCTCACTCTCGCCCAGGCTGGAGTGCAGTGGCGCAATCTCGGCTCACTGCAAGCTCCGCCTCCCGGGTTCCCGCCATTCTCCTGCCTCAGCCTGCTGAGTAGCTAAGACTACAGGCTTTCTTAATAGCCATGTTGTTGTATCTAAATAGGATCCTTGTGAAAATTTCTGCTTCTGCTTTAAAAACAAGCTTTGTTGGACTTCCGACATGACTGTTGGACTTCCGACATGACTATTAATTAATAAGAAGAATAATAACTATAATTTAGAGTCCTAGATTCAAAATCACAGGCCAAAAATGCCAGGCATGGAAAAAAAGTGACTTAGTGTTTTTAGGGAAACTACCTAATTTTAGTCAATTCTGGGTAAACTTGGTCATTTCAGATTTATATTGTGTTTCCTTTAGTGCCTACACCCAGACAGGTTTTTAAGGTCTGTTGGTCTAAGATAGCTTTATGGCATTATGCTGGTAAGAAGTTTAATTATTAGCCATTCATACAGCTCCAGTTAGCATGCATTGAGATACTTCTGTTCACTACTGGCCTCTGGGTATATGGCCCAGATGGACTTGGTTGTTTCCCTTGCCATAATTGTGAGATGCCTCTAGGCTATAGGCACTTTCTCCCTTTTAACTTACTTCCCATACTTTCCTCCAAAAATCGGGGAAGTTTGTTCTCTAAAACTACTCTGTGCCCCCAGGGTGTTCAGTGGGAGAACTCCTCCTCCTCCTGTCCCCGGCCTTCCAAGCAGCTTTTCCAGGAGGCACTTTGCTTTGCTGCTTCCTGTGATAATAACACTGGGACCACAGCGAAACTGCTGCGTCCCAAACGTCCAGAGGTGAAGCAGGCACTCATTCCCTTTAAACTCAGCTTTCTAAAGACTTTAGTTGACCACTGACACTTTACTTGCCCTCCAAATTCTTTTCCTACTCAATCTCAATGTAAGAAACTCTCTCTCAGGTGAGATATACTGGTACAGTAAGCATTCTTCCAAACCTGTCTGATACCAGGTTGTGATTTTATTAGTTTACGTTGCAGTCCAATAATGTGATGCCTTTGCTTGGGCTACTATGCCAAGTTGTCCTTAGGACAGTATTTACCATAGCATGAACGGTGGATGGGGAATTGTTAGAAATAAAGGAATAGGTGCTTCTAAAGAGATCTGGGGCCTAGTGATCCCTGTGCACAGGGCGCTGTGCTACTGCATTTGTTTCCTCACTTACTATTCACAACCACACTATGTGCACTTAGTGTGCACAGTAATTAGTTTTGTAGATTTCTGCTTCCTCTATCAAACTTTTAATCTTACAAATGTGGGAAGGTTTAATTTATTTATCTTTGGACCTCAGAAACTTACACCCAGGTCTGGCAATTAGAAAATGCAAAATACATGTTAAATGAGCAGAAAACTACCAAAGTAGTTCTCAGGACTAAAATTGGATGTTAATGTCAACAGAGCTTATGAGCATTGGTTTAAGAAGAACAATGACTAGGCCGTGTTTTTTTCCTCATAAGGTAGAAAGAAAAAGGTTTATTTTTTAATTGGAAAAAGAAGAAAAACATAACCTGTTTTTAGTTGATGCTGCATTAATTTATAACTCTGAGTTTCAGTTTGATGTTAAAACATTTACGTATTATATGTGTGTATTGTTTCTCTCACTATTGTTTAAATGTATTAAATATTTAGCTAAACTCCATTAAAAACACTATTAGATACTTGAAAATATATAAATATCAATTGGGCATATGTCTTGTCCTTTCAATTGTAGTGTCTTCTGATTTACTCAAAGCAGAATTCTAATTCGGTTACAAGTAGATCCTATAACTACATTATTCTAATAAAGTTAATAAGAAATGGATTTCAGCAGAATACTGAAATTACTAGAAGTGATATCTGCTGGTGACTTTTGAGAGCATGTAATCCAGCATGATCTGAAACACCCAGTAGGACTTACTGAGAAATTTCTCTAAATTTAGTGACAAAGCTGCTACTAAATGCCAGAACTCCTGGGTTTTTCCAGGACTCACTCTTCCATACCAGAAGCTTTCAAACTTTTTTTTGTTGTTGTTCTTTCTAGGGAGATCACATTTAAAAACAAGTAAAATTATACTGGTTTGGGTTGAAAGGGAGAGGGCTGTTTTCGGAGTAAGGAGCCTCAAAATGTCCTGTGACATCCCCTGAATCGCTTCTGAAAAATCACATTTGGAAAACTCCTTCCCTTGACTAAAGCTGTTCCTTATGAAGGAGAATGAAATGGCAAGTATGTGGAATTCACTGGGACAAATAGATAATATATGCTACTCTAACTGCTATTTCCCTTAATTTCAGTTATAAAATATATTCTGGAGCTTCTCAATGGTAGGAGGAGATGAATGAAGTAAAGAAAATAACATTCTTTTAATTTCTGTTAATGATATAACCAGGAGCAGAGTTCCTTGCCAGCAAATTAGCAATTTTTGAGAAAAAATATTTCTTGCAAATTTTGATGTTTCCTCTACTGATTGCTTTAACCATGAGATATGCTATTATTTACATTGTGGCAGCTTTGATTCATCAGTGAAAATTATTTTTGACATTATTTGCAAGAAAACCACCTCTACTCCATGCATTCAAAAACTCACAATTATTTCTGAAAGAATGTAATATTGTATGTAGTGACTTGTGTGTGCACGTGTGTTTTACTATGAATATTAGGTTGGTGCAAAAGTAGTTGCGGTTTTTGCCATTACATTCAGTGGCAAAAACCACAATTACTTTTGCACCAACCCAATTGTAATCCTGGGTTGGAATAGGGAATAGTGGAATCTTAGAATAGGGAATAGTGGGGTCAGCAGATGAACCAAGAGGCATGAGATCATTTGTTAGGCCTTAGACTCAGATTTACCTTATAAAAATAGATATCTGCACCAAATTAATCTTAATCATATTAATAATGATCAATATTAATATTAGTGTTAATATTAATGATAATTGATAATATGTTTTTAAAAACCACTGACTTTGGGTGCCTTTATAGATAAGCTTGTGCTGTTCTTTCTCTTCCATGCTTTCCTGCCATTAAACTTTAGGTATGAAGCTGAAGTCAAGGAGAAAAACTTACCCCTTTTATTCTAATACATTGTGGGGAGAAGAAAGATGTCACAGAAAAGAAATGAAGGCTTCAGACATATGTATTAAGTAATTTCAGGGGAACATGTTAGGTGACTTTACCCTTATTCACATTTCAGACTCCTGGAAGATATGGCATTTTGGGTCTCCCTGCCAATACCTCTTACCCCAATTCAACCTAAGTACTGTCTGCACCAAATGTTTTGGCTTTGAACCATGGGTAGGCAGGGAGAGGAAAGGAGTTTAATGTTACCTAATTTCTCTGGAGTATTGTTAAGTGTGAGAAGGGAGTAAACTTAGATGTCTGCAAGCTGTTCTTTAGGTCTTCCACGGCAAAGAGTGAGGTGACTCCGTTGCAGAGGCCGTAAAATGGTTCAGTAGAAAGCCTTGGTCCAGAGCGGAACTGAACCTGAGTCAGGCACAGAACAACTTCAGGCTCTGTACAAGTTTAGGAAGAACACATTGTTGATTAAACTGGCTTCCTACCTGGGCCATGGATATGAGCAGAGCAAGGTGAGCTCAGGTGGAAGCTGTTACTTCAAATATTTTTTTTTAATTTTCATTGTCTCTGTCTTCTGGTACTCCAATTATTTGTAGTTACACATTTTGAAATTATTCCATAGTTCTTGTATTTTTTTTTTCTTTATATTTTAGTTTGGGAAGTTTCTGTTCATCTATCTTCAAGCTCAATGGTACTTTTCTGGTGAACTCATCAAAAGCACTCTCTATTTGTTACTGTGTTTTTGATTTCTAGTTTCACTTCTGATTCTTTCTTAGCATTTTCCTTTCTCAACCTTTGTAACTCACCTGTTCTTGCAAGTTGTCTGATTTTTTCCATTAGAGTCCTTAGCATTTAATCATACTCATTTTAAATGTCAGATTTGATAGAGCCAATATCTTTGCCATATATAAATCTACTTTTGATTTTTGCTTTGCCCCTTCACATTTTGTTTTCCTTGCCTATAGCATGCTCTGTAGTTTTTTGTTGAAAGCCGGTTATGATACATCAGGTAATAGGAACTGTGGCAAATAGGTATTTAGTGTCAGGTTTTATGTTAATTTTGCTAGAAGGTGGGCTGTTTTAACGGTTGCTGTGGTTTTAGGTATCAGAGGTCTCAATTTCCTCAAGTGACTTTTTTGTTTTCTTAATTTCTCTTGTAATTTTTTTGAGATTCTCTTGGAGTGTGAGCCTTCTGGCTCTTTCAGCTATAATCTACTGATATACTGGGTCCGTGTTGTTGTGATGGTAAGGTGTACGGGGAGAAGAGGAAGTCTAGAATTATCTGATTAAGACTGGTTATTTTAGTGGGTCTGTGACCTTACAGCTGTTTCACAGCTTGATTTCCCCTCCCCTTAGGTAATTGAGGACATTCTAGAGTGGTTATAGTTGGCTAATTTCCTTTCCCCCAGGTCAGCTAAGGCTCTGGTAAATTTCTCCTCTTGCTGGGGAGGCCTTTGTTACAACCGATACTCTGGGCATATTTCAAAATGGGTTTCTTTTCTCATCCTTGCCCCAACAAAAAAGGGATTTTTTTGCCTCTTTACTATAAGAATGCAGTGGGGTTCCTAGATGTTAAAATTATTAAAATGTGGGGGCTGCCTAAGGATGTAAACCCCGGGGGATTCTCATTCTCACACAAGTCTCCACATGCCTCTAGCAATTTGTCAAAGTTACTGTTTAAGTGTTTCTACCAATTTATGGTTCTGATGGCTTCTGGTTCTTATAAGCTGATTTAAGCTGTGATTCACTGTATTTGTCTATCTCTAAAGGTGCTGGGTTGGGGTTTACACTGTGACCTCAGTTCCCTGATGAGTGGCTGATTTTGTTTGTTCAGCCTTTCCCTTGATGTAAGAGGGGAGTGATGACTACCAATATCTTTACATGTTGTAGCTAAAACCAGAATTCAATGCTATTTGTTTTTGCAAAAATAAAAGTCTGTATTCTGCTAAGGCATTTAGTTTGGTATTACTGTTTAATATTACTCTAAATAATATTTTGTTTTACTAGTATTATTAAAGAATGAAAATGCAGCTGGGACTGTGTAAATCTAAGGCCTAGTCTGCAAACATCTTTGGTTATAGGTTGCTCAAAAGCAATTATAAAATACCTGTATAATAAGTCATTTAAGACTTATATACACTTTTAGATTGAATTTAAATCTGGTGTGTCTAATATATTCAAAAAATTATAACAAACCCTACATTTAACTGAATCATTCATTGATCGTGTTGCCATTATTGTTTTCTATTAGTAAACATACCAAAATGCCAAACTTATTTATTTTTTCTATTTTGAATGAAAATAGATAATTGAAAACATAGATTGACCTGAATTTTAAAGTCAACACATTGAAATATTTAGTAATAATATAAACAATTTTTATTTGTATTAAATTAATATATAAACACCTGTGAATAATCATATTACTATGCTTGTTAATCCAATTAGAATACTTAAACATCTCTTCAGATAGTTCCTTTTTTCTTATTTTTATTATTAAATCACTAATTCAATTATATAGATTTTTATAAGCTATCTGAAAAATCTTATTGTACCTATAAATAATCTAGTATTAGAGTTTTTAACTTAAGACATTTGAAGAAGTAGTCTTGGCAAAATGGTAGAGAAAGATTTTTTTGTGGCACATTTGCTTTATTTTCCCTCACACTACTTTTCCTTTTTCTCACATAGCTTTGTCATTTGTGAAGTAATGAATGTGGACCTGGGTAGAAAGGGTAGGTTATAATCAGTCACATTTGGTCTTGGCAAAAGATGTTCCACAAATATTCTAGAAATAATATCAATGACTTTGGGGGAAAAATACCCTTTGCTAGACTGTGATACATTACCGTTTGGGCATAGACTTTTCCACCTGTAATTGTGGACTAATTGAATGTCTTGGTATCTTAGGTACCAGATATTATCTCAGTTCATCTCAATTTTAGTTGTTTGACAAACAAAAAATATAGTAACACATTTTTATGGTATCCAGTGTTTCATTTTAAAATTTTTAGATTGTGTTAAAGGATTAAATCATGCTTTTTTTGTCTTTTAATTTATTAGAGTACATTTTTTCTTATTGTAAAGGTAATATTTGCCCCTTGTAGAAACTATAAAAGTATCACTAACCAAAAGATAAAAAAATGTGACACATACCTCTACTTTCTGATATTAATCTTGGTTAAGTTTCAGAAAATATTTAGATATCTTTACCTATCTGGCCATCAGGTTGTGGTTGGAATGTTATTACTTTTTTGTAATACAATTTTGTAAGGAAAAATTAGGAATGCCCATTTCCTTTTAAATACTCAAGAATTCCTTTAATTTCTTCTTGGCCTTTCCACCCATTTTACATGCAAATGTCCTAAGGAAAATTATTATCTGTTATTTAATGAAATGTTTATCAATGATTTAATAAATGCAGAAATGGTCAGAAATATTGGAAATATAACAATGATCAGAAGTCTCTGCTTTTATAAAATATGCATTATATTGGAAGAAGACATACAATGAATCGATAAATATATGCATATGGAAATTACTAGAAAATAACATGAAAGTAAAATTAATATTTTGTTACCATCTGGAGTTTTGGCATCAAGCAACAATATTATTAAATTAAGGTGAACCATTGGAGAACTGTGAACTGTTAGCCCTAACTAATCCTCTTTGTTAGTAATGAAACAACAACATTTATTGAGTATTTAAAATATGCCATTATTTTAAGCATTTTACTGGGTTGAATTCTCACAATAATTCAGTGAGGTGGGTAAGTAGAGAAGTTAGACTGTTTGCTTTCAAAATCCCTGCTTAAACACCATGCCTCAGGCTCTCTGGATAGTCCACTGTGTTGAGTAATACTGTGTCCGGAATTGGTGGGTTCTTGGTCTCACTGACTTCAAGAACGAAGCTGTGGATCCTCGCGGTGAGTGTTAACAGTTCTTAAAGATGGTGTGTCCGGAGTTTGTTCCTTTAGACGTTCAGATGTGACCGGATCTTATTCTGTCTGGTGGGTTCGTGGTCTCACTGTCAGGAGTGAAGCTGCAGACCTTCTGTGGTGAGTGTTACAGCTCTTAAAGGCAGCGTGGACCCAAAGGGTGTGCAGCAGCAAGATTTATCATGAAGAGCAAAAGAATAAAGCTTCCACAGAGTGGAAGGGGACCTGAGTGGGCTGTCGCTGGCTGGCTCCCCCGGCCTGCTTTTATTCCCTTATCTGGCCCCACCCACATCCTGCTGATTGTTCCATTTTACAGAGAGCTGATTGGACCATTTTGACAGGATGCTGATTGGTGCATTTACAATTCCTGAGCTAGACACAGAGTATGATTGGTACCTTTACAATCCTTTAGGTAGCCACACAGTGCTAGACAGAAAAGTTCTCCAAGTCCCCACTAGGTTAGCTAGATACAGATTACCAATTGGTGTATTTACAAACCTTGAGCTAGACACAGGGTGCTGACTGGTATAGTTACAATTGCTTAGCTAGACATAAAAGTTCTCCAAGTCCCCACTAGACTCAGGAGCCCAGATGGCTTCCCCTAGTGGTTCCCACACCCGGGCTGCAGGTGGAACTGCCTGCCAGTCCCGAGCTGTGCCTGCCCTCCTCAACCCACGGGCGGTAGATGGGACTGGGCGCCACGAAGCAGGGAGTGGCGCCCATCAGGGAGGCTTAAGCTGCATGGGAGCCCACCACGGAGGGTGGGGGCTCAGACATGGCAGGCTGCAGGTCCCGAGCCCTGCCTCACAGGGAGGCGGCTGATGCCTGGGGAGAATTTGAGCGTGGTACAGGTGGACTGGCAGTGCTGGAGGACCCAGTGCAACCTCCGCAGCTGCTGACCCTCACTACCCTGGGCCGGTGGCACCGGCCAGCTGCTCCAAGTGCGGGGCCCACCGGAGCCCACACCCGCACCCGCACCCGCAGGGACTCTCATTTGCTTGTGAGCATGGCAGGCAGCCCCAGTTCTCGCCCACTCCTCTCCCTCCACACCTCCCCGCAAGCAGAGGGAGCCAGCTCTGGCCTTGGCCAGCCCAGAGAGGGGCTTCCACAGTGCCATGGCAGGCTGAAGGGCTCCTCAAGCACTGCCAGAGTGGATGCCGAGGCCGAGGAGGTGCTGAGAGTGAGGGCTGCTAGCACACTGTCACCTCTCAATACTATTCAGAAGTAATCTATTTGTATTAGAAGAAAAATTATAAAAAGTTTAATGTAAATGTAATGGAAATTTTGATAGGAATACTTCTGAAGCTTAAATATAATAAAGCAAAATGGGGTGAGTATGATGTGGTCAACAAGATTTTTCTAGTAACTAAGATTCAAAAGAAGCCTTTATTATTTCTATATGTCTATTTCTTTTAGAGTGGGGTTAGTGAGCTAAGTAGATTTGGGAATAAAGAGCTGTGGCAAACACTTCAGCAAAGATTGAGCTGCAGTTTACCTTTACCACAGTAACAACTTTCCTTGGTTTAGCGGTGGAAGCAAATGCAGCTTTCAATTCCATGAGACTATCTTTAAGGGTAACACACTTACAGACTTAATCCTTTAAATCATTACTACTTCCAGACATAGACTATATTAAAATATTTGCTCCTAAAGTCTGTATAGTATACTTTTAAAATTCCATTATCTTTCCAGAAATGTAAGGGTATTTCTCAAAGATCGTATAAAACACTGAATATGAATACAGTATGAACGTCTAAGCATTTCTTAAGCAACTTCAGAATGAATGATTTAGTCATATTTGATATTTATTTATCTACCAGTAAAACATCTATGTCTGGAATTCAAATACATTTAAAGCATTCCAAAGCCTGTAGCCACGTCAGATTCATATCATTACTATGTAGTGCAAATACTGAGGTAGATTTTTGCAGAAACATTCATGTTAAGAAAAGATTCAATGATCGTCTAACTGTATTGCTTCCAATCATTTCCTAACTTAGACACCTATTAAGGAAGCGGATATCAAATTTCTCCATGAACCCTTGTTACCTATGGCAAACAAGACATTGGATGTATTTAGGGGTTACTTAATGCAAGAATACTGTTAGAAAAATGTTCAGGAACCTTTTTCGGTGCGGCCTATTCTGTTGTTCTACTTTTTACAAGTTCTTCATACCTTCTCACATTTCTTTATAAGTTTAAGTTAAGCATAAGTCAGATAAATAATAATGTTAGGTAGATTGAATGATATAAGTATTCCCTTTCTTTTAAAATATTAGAATGAAAACTGAAATGTTAAATTGAATGAAAGCTGAAATATCTTAATGGCTATGAAGGTCAATTACTTCATAATTTCTTAAACTTTTAAAATATTAGGCATGTTTTTGCATGTCCATACCCAATTAGAAGTAAGCTTTGTGAGGACATAATTCAGATGTTAATGAAAATAAAGTCTCCATTATCAAATAAGTTTGGGAAATAAACATAATCTTGTCAATGTGTCCTCCACCCAATGCTTAATAAGGCACATGAGTATGTAAAAGGCTTTGAGAGTTCATATGGACCCGAAGCCTATCTAAATTGTTTAACCCAAGATTCCAAAATGCGTGTGACCAGAAAACATTGTTAAAGATATGCATAGCAATTAGCAATTGGAGAGGCATCCATTACAGTCTGGGAAATATTGCTTTAACTATCAAAACTTACTTCATTATTTGGTCTGCCCACTCTTAAGTACCAGTATTTTGACTTCAGTTGTCAGTTCTAATCAACGAGTTCAGAAATATAAACATACTATTTGAAGATACTACTTTAATTGGAAATTTCTATATTAAAAAATAGTCGAGAATGATTGGTGATTCAAAGTAGATGGAGAACAATGTCTAATTTTTGTTTTGTTAATATTATACTGTGCCAGGGTACTAAGGCTGTAATCAAGTTAAAAACAAGCCTTAGTAAGAAATTAATGAAATCTATATCTAGCTTCAAGTAAGTGAATTATTTTTGCTATATGCAGTCTATTTTTGTTTTTCTTTCTAGTCTTGAGGCTATTTGACCAGCAATGTGCAAGCAATTGTCTAACACAGGCATTTGCTTCCCTTTTGATTTCTTTAGTCTATCAAGTTAGATGAAAAATCCCTCATTTTTGTAACTGTAATAATCTGTACTTAACAAAAGCATTTATCATATATTCTTTATTTACTTTTGTGAATTTACAAGTAATATGCCTCTGGTGAGCAGAGGAACACCAGAGCTCTTGTCTCACGTTGAATTAGATAAAACAACATGGACACTAGTGGAGTGGTTTTTTTAAGGAGGGGAGAGTTTAATAGGCAAGAAAGAAGCAAAAAGACAGAAGAAGCTCCCGGTACAGACCCGGAGTGGGGCTCCAAAGCTGAAAGAGGAGGCTGCATTTGGAGGATACTAGCTAGTTTTACGTGATGGCTGGAGGAGGCGGTGTCTGATTTCAGTTCCATGGCTCAAGGGATTGGTTTGACCAGGCATGTCATTTAGGTAGGCTGTGAAAAAACTGGCTTTCCCACCCCGGTCCTTTAATATGTAAATCCAGGGCGCCATAATGGTCTACACACGTGGGGATATGTGGGCATGACCATGCTGTCAGGCGTATGTTGGGACAAGGGCAAGAGAACAACGGTGGGAATCTCCGTGTTGGGTGGACCCAGTTTCTAATGGTCAGCATTTGCATATCACAGGTTGCCAGTCTGGGTCTATGAGCCAGGACTTTCGTGCTAGACAAGAAATGTTTTTGGAGCTGCGAAAAAGAACCTTTCGAGGACCTCTTTTCCTCTCTCTCTAAAATAATTTCTTTTTTTCTTTTCTTCTCTTTCTTTTTTTTTTTTTTTTTTTTGAGATGGAGTCTCTCTCTGTGGCCCAGGCTGGAGTGCAGTGGCGCTCTCTCAGCTCCCTGCAAGCTCCGCCTCCCGGGTTCTAGCCATTCTCCTGCCTCAGCCTCCCAAGTAGCTGGGACTACAGGTGCCCTGGCCGCCAAGCCCAGCTAAGTTTTTGTATTTTTAGTAGACATGGGTTTTCACTGTGTTAGCCAGGATGATCTCGATCTCCTGACCTGGTGATCTGCCCACCTTGGCCTCCCAAAGTGTTGGAATTACACGCGTGAGTCACCACACCCGTCCTCTAAAATAATTTCTTAATAGCTCCTACCACACAATTCCTCTATTCTGACTGGATTATAAATTATTTTATTCTTTAAGCAATTACAGGACTTTTGTTTTCCATACCACTTGTAATAATTTAGTGGAATGCATCACAATGTTTGCTTTTTGATGGTTATGCCTTCCAATAGACAAGTTCTTACTTTTTAGTTTATATACAATATTATAATATTTACATTTTAAATTTAAGTGTGGATTATTTATATTATAGAGGAATATGTCCATCTTTTTTCTTAATAATACAATTTTCAATCACAGTTTAGTGCTTTTGTATCCATTCCGGAACACATTTGCTTCTCTCTCACACAGAGATAGCTAAGATCATAGATTTGGTGTTTTTAATTCATACTCACTTCTTCATAGTATAACTGCCCAATAGGTTACACTTGCTCACTGCACAGATAGAACTGATTTATTAAGACAGGGAAATAGAGAAAGAGCTTAATACTCACAGAGAATAGAGAAACAGCTTAATACGCATAGAACTGTCCAAAGAGCTTAATATGCATAGAACTGGCTAAAGGGGAGACCTGGAGTTTTATTATGACTTAAATCAGCGTCCTGAAAAATGTGGAGGCTAGGATTTTTCAAAGACAGTTTGGCGGGCAGGGGACTAGGGTATGGGAGCTGCTGATTGGTTGGGGATGCTGTCATAAGGATGTGGAAAATGGTCCTCCTGTGCTTAGTCGGCTTCTAGGTGGAGACCACTGAGGAGTCGCCGGTCTAGGTGGGGTCATCTGGTTTTCAGAAATGCATGCAAAAGCCAGAAAAGATATCTCAAAAGGCTTTTTTTTTTTTGAGATGTAGTCTTGCTCTGTCCCCCAGGTTAGAGTGCAGTGGCGTTCAAAAGGTCAATCTTAAGTTCTATTCTATAATAGTAATGTTATTTGCAGGAGTAACTGGGGAAGTTACAAATTTTATGACTTCTATAATAATGGCTGGCAATTGTTTAACTATGTATTCAGGCTCCTCTCATCCTGCTAAACTTGTGGTCTTTCATTAATTTTACAATAAATTCCTCTTAAAATTAGCTTGACCTGCATCTAGGAATGACGAAAAGTAGTTTGGAGGTTAAAGGCAAGATGGACTTGGTTGGATCTGATCTCTTACACTGTCATAATCTTCTCACTGTTAGGATTTTTGCAAAGATGGTTTCAATAGTTTTCTATATAGGTATGGATTTCTTAATCATTATGCAAAATTAAATATATTTTATATAAATAGAATATACTGATGCATTTTTATTCCGTTTGCTATTAGCACAATATTATACTTGTCAGATTTATTTGTTTATATGTATAGTTCTAGTTCATTGGCTTTTACTACTGTATAGTATTATGTAGCATATATGTACTAAAATGTGTTTAACTCCTCTTGATAAACCGTAACTTTAAGCTTCTTTATCCTTTTATTTTTTATTTGTGTATACATATATTCTTTTGCTATTTACAAACAATGCTGCTCTAATACTCTTGCACATATCTCCTTGTGTACGTTTATGTAACCACCCAACAAGTTCATCTTGCCTGCTGCCTAGACAGAGTCGATTTATCAAGACAGCAGAATTGCAATAGAGAAAGAGTAATTCATGCAAAGCTGGCTGTGTGGGAGACTGGAGTTTTAGTATTACTCAAATCAGTCTCCCTGAGAATTTGGGGACAGAGTTTCTAAAGACGATTTGGTGGGTGTGGTGCCAGTGAGAGTGTGACTGGGTGGATTGGAGATGAAATCATGGGGAGTAAATCTGTTCTCTTGTGCTGAGTCAGTTCCTGGGTGGGGACCACAGGGGAGTCGCTGGTCTAGGTGGGGCCATCCGGTCCTCAGAAAGGCAGAAGCCTGAAAAGACATCTCAAAAGGTCAATCTTAGGTTCTACAATGGTGATCCTATATGCAGGAGAAATTGGGGAAGTTGCACATCTTACAACTTCCGGAATAATGGCTGGCAATCCAGGTGAGATGAGCTAGTTTATTGATCTGGGTGGTGCCAGCTGACCCACTAAGTGCAGGGTCTGCAAAATATCTCAAACACTCATCTTAGGTTTTACAATAATGATGTTTTCCCCAGAAGCAATTTGGGGAGGGTCAGAATCTTGTGGCCTTGAGCTTCATGACTCCTAAATCATCTGTTCTCATCTTTTGGCTAATTTGTTAGTTCTACAAAGGAAGTCTAGTCCCCAGGGAGGAAGGGGGTTTGTTTTGGGAAAGGGCTGTTATGGCTTTCGTTTTAGACTATAAACGAAGTTCCTCCCAAAGTTAGTTTGATCTATGCCCAGGAATGAACAAGGACAACTTGGAGGTTAGAAGCAAGATGGAGTTGGCTAGATCAGATCTCTTTCATTGTCTCAGTTATGA
This sequence comes from Theropithecus gelada, assembly GCF_003255815.1. Classification (NCBI taxonomy): domain Eukaryota; kingdom Metazoa; phylum Chordata; class Mammalia; order Primates; family Cercopithecidae; genus Theropithecus; species Theropithecus gelada. Next base: position 16,926,399 of record NC_037669.1, on the reverse strand, counting down.
TTTTGCAATGGTAGTTTCATTTATGGAGTGAAATTGTCAGGATTGTGAAGTATATATTCAATTGTACAACATATGTTTAATTTGAGACATTGTTATTAAGTTTTTCCCTGTGTGGTTATATTTTATATTCCAAAATCTAAAATCTGTATTTGTTTTAGAAGGAAAGCATTCATAACAGACCAAATTCAGTCCTTTCCTAGTTGGGTGTACACAGGGGAATGAATGGCATTGACCAAACGATCTTAAAAATTGCCCATGATTTTGTCTAGTAATTTTGAAAAGCAATTTAATAATATTTATTAGCTGAAATAATATGGGAAATTCCTATCTAGTAGATTATATTAGCAGTATGTATTTGATCTGTATTTTTTATTATCATTAAAATAAAGATGTATGGATTTTGGGGTTGTGAATAGTCAAATTATTAATTGTATATCAGACAAAGAGTAAAACAAAGGAGGCTCCAAACCAAAATGGCTTCATTTGAGATAATTTCTCAGATATATTTTTCAAAATTGCTTGTTAATCTAAAATCAAAATACAATCTAATTCAGGAGGAAGAGTACATTTTTGGAAACTGCATCTAACAGTTTAATGTTCCTTCAAAAAGGAGTTCTGGCTGTACCCGGTTCTTACCTGTACTGAGTTTTTTGTAAAGTTAGGCATTGGGTAAAATCTATGCTTAGTGTAGTCTGCTTTGACTACAGTCTGCTTTGATTCAGTCTTTGTTGTTAACACAAACCTATTTCTGCTTTTTATTTTTATTCTGGTATCTTCTGCTTATAGTGGCTTATGCCTTCTTGTATGTTATGGAATTTTTTATCATGAAATCAGAATTGGCTAAAATTTATATGTAACAAATCAAAAAATCTGAATAGTCCTGTATGTTTTAAATAAATTAGTAATTAAATCCATTTGATTAAATCCATAATTAAAACTATGAATAAACTAATGCAAGAATAAAATACAGGCCTAGATAGATTCCCCTATGAATTGTCCCTAATATTTTAGGAAGAAATAATACCAATCTTGAAACCTCATAAGTTATAGGGAGTTTAGTCAAGTATTTATGAAGCAGCATCATTTGTCTGGGGGTAATACTCGAGGATTGTTGCTTCATGCCAAGGAAATCAAGGATGCAGACACCCAAGGAGTGAGTTTAAAAGCAAAGGTTTAACAGGTGAGAGAAACGAGAAAATTCTCTTTCCTGCAGAGAGAGAGGGGCTCCTGAGTGGGTCTTCTGGTCCCTGGTGAAGGAGAGAAGTTTTTACAGATGAGCTTGAGGAAGTGATATGTGATTTACATAGGGCTCAGAAGATTGGTTGGGCCAGGTGTGTTATTTACATAGTGCATGAAGAGGCTGGCCATCCCACCCTAATCTTTTATTATGCTAATGACGTCCCTATCTGGCTGGCGCCATGTTGCCTGCTTTTTTAATGCATACATAGCGACAGTAAAAAGAGAAGAGGGATTCCCTCCATGTTGAGCATATTTGGCCCCAGCTAGCCTTTTCCCAATGGCACAGATGCCAGCATTTACCTAGGCAAGCTTCCAGCTTGCTTATTTATGTCTGCAGCTCGATTTTACAAGCTGATCTTTGATAGAAAAGAAATAATTTGGAGGCTGCTTTTTGGTAAAAGGGAAGCTTTACTGAGGACTCTGATACCCTCACTAACTGCCGAAAGAATTTCCTTTAACTCCTGTATCATTCAGAATAATCTGGCTTCAGTAGTGGCGAATAGCTAGCACTCACATACATCCTGTTCAGGTCCTGATTAACAAATCTTAAAAGCAAGACCCAGATAGATAAAAATGATTTCAAATAACTTATTTACAACCCAGAAAAAAATCTCAAGGATATTTAAAGGAATTCAAAAATATGCTATAGACAACAAGGTAAGATTCTGTCTATTGTATCCAATGAAAATTACCAGAAATACAAAGCAGCAATAAAATACAACACATAATCAGCCCTAAATCAGTTGAAACCAATGCAGAACTGAAGATATTAGAAGTAGCAGACAAGGACATTTGAACTTAACATAATCATATTCTATATATTCACAAAGTTAAGTAGATCTAGGGACGACTGAAACCAAACTCTATCCTCTAGAGATGAAAAATCAATGTGTGAGATGAAAATACACTGGATAGAATTAATGACAGATATGATACCATACCATAAAAGATTAGTAGAGTTGAAGACATAGTAACAGAATATGTTACTATGTTATATATGTTACATATCCAAGATTAAATATGTAGAGAAAAGCAGAGTTTTAAAAAATGAAGACCTTTAGTGAGCTTTGACTAACTTAATATTTGTTTAATTGGGAGAGAAGAGAGTGATAGGAGGGAATAGAAAAAATGTTTAAATAAATAATACTTAAATATTTCCAAAGTGGTGAGAACTATAAATCCATTGAGCTAAGAAACTAATGAAGTCAAGCACAAGAAATGGAATCAAACTATATAAGACACATCTTAATCAAGTTGCTTAAAATCCATGATTAAAAAAAAAAATTAAAAGTAACTACAGAAAAGAGGCATGTTATACAAAGAGAATAAAAATGGCAGTGATTTCTCATAAAAATGCAAGTCAGAAGATACTTATTTAAAATGCTGAAAGAAGAAAAACTTACAGCCACATATTCTACAGAGCAAAATTATTTTTCAAAAACAAAGGTGAAATAAAGACCACAAAAACTGAAAAAATTCACCACCAATAGTTTTGCCCTACAATAAATGTTGAGAAAATCCCTCAGGCAGAAGGAAAATAATCTCCGATGGAAATATGGCTGTATAAAAACAATTGAAGTGCACTGCCTATGGTAACTACATGGGAGAATATATAAGAATTTTTCAAATTACTTAAGTATTTAAAAAAGATAATCAATAGCAATAAAAATACATTGTGGGGCTTATAACATGCATAATGCATGATATCAACATCATAAAGACTGATAGGGAAAAGTTTTATAAGGTTTTCATACTGTATGTAAAACAGTGTAATAATACATTGATATAGACCATGGTGAGTAAAAGATAAATGCAATAAACCCTAAAGCAGTCAATAAAATGACAAAACAATGACATGTAGCTAATAAACCAACAAAGGAGATAAAATGTGATCATTAAAAAAATTCAAAAAAAAAAAAAAGGAAAACAGATGGGACAAATAGAAAACAAATAAAATATAAATGTTCTAAAGATCTCAATTATAAGACCTGCACTTTAAATATAAAGATACAAACACATTAGATGTAAATGGATGGATAAAGTCATATCACCCAAACACTAATGAAAAACAAGTTGGAAGGATAGTGATAATAGAGTAGATTTTAACACAAAGGCTATTATCAGGGATTTAAAAGAGCTTTAGTAACAGATCCATGAAGAGGACATAATAATTCTAAACATGCACTTAATAATAGAAATACTTGAAGTGAATATTACAACTTCTTGCCATAGAATTTCTTGCGCATAAATCAAGTATCAATACATTTAAATGTATTCAAGTCATACAAAGTATGTTCTCTGAACATCACGGAATTAAATTAGAAATCACTATCAGATATCTGGAATTTCTCAAATATTTAGAATTCAAGTAATATACTTGTAAACAACCTAGGGCCAAAGAAAACTCAAAAGGACCATTAGTAAGTCATTTTAAATCAATGAAAATGAAAACACAGCATAATCAAAATTTGTGAGCTTTCACCATAGTGATACTTAGCATAAAAGATTAAGTACTTAGGGATAAACCTGACAAAGAATGTGGAAGTCCTGCACATTCAAACCTATAAAACATTTCTAAGAGAAAATCAGACTTAAAGGGGTTAAAAGTTTCAGTGTTTTTAAGATATCAGTTCCTCCTAAATTGATCTCTAGATTCAATACAATCTCAGTCAAAATTCCAGAAGGCTTTTGGTTAAAAAATGTTTTGAGAAATTGAAAAGTGATTAAAAAATTTGTATGGAAATGCAAAAAACCTACAATAGCCAAAACTGCTTTTATTTTTTAAAAAGGACTATTATGAAAGATTAACACTGTCTGACTTTGAGGCAGGAGACTAGGGTCTGGAATATAAATCTCATTCATGCTGACTTCCTAGTACTAAATTAAATGGAAACACTTCAGCTATGACAGGAAATAGCCTCTCCATTTACATAGGGCATACACCAAGTAAATAACTTTGTAATTTAACTTCATCCTTTTCATTTGCATATGGCATAGACCAGGTAACCAATGGAATCTTCTAGAGGGTATTTAAACCTCAGAAAATTCTGTAACGGGGCTCCTACGCCTCTATGCTTGGGCCCGCCTCCCACCCTGTGGAGTGTACTTTTGTTTTAAATAAATAAAATAAATCTCTGCTTTTGTTGCTTCATGCTTTCCTTGCTTTGTTTGTGTGATTTGTCCACTTCTTTGTTCAAGACACTAAGAACCTGGACACCTTACAACCAGTAACAACTTTTGTATCTATTATAAGGCTACTGTAATCAAGAGTGTTTACTGCAATCAGGATGGCCAAATAGATTAATGGAACAGAATAGAGATTCCAGAAATAGACACACACACTTATGAGCGGTGACAATGTGCTGGCGGCCCTTGCTCGCTCTCTGCGCCTCCTCGACCTTGGCATCCACTCTGGTGGAGCTTGAGGAGCCCTTCAGCCCACAACAGCACTGTGGGAGCCCCTCTCTGGGCTGGCTGAGGCCAGAGCCCGCTCCTTCTGCTTGCAGGGAGGTGTGGAGGGAGAGGCGTGGGTGGGAACCTGGGCTGTGTGTGGCGCTCAAGGGCCAGAGCAAGTTCCTGGTGGAAGTGGGCTTGGGGGACCCCATACTCAGAGTGGCCAGCTGGCACCACTGGCCCTGGGCAGTGAGGGGCTTAGCACCTGGGCCAGCGGCTACAGAGGGTGGGCTGGGTCCCCAAACAGTGCCAGCTTGCCTGGGCTGTGCACAAATTCTCTCCCGGCCTCAGCTCCCTCCCCATGGGGCAGGGCTCAGGACCTGCAGCCCGCCATGCCCAAGCCTGGAACCTCCTGCCTGCCCCCCCCCCCCCCCCCCCCCCCCCCAGTGGGGGCCCCTGTGCAGCCTGAGCCTCCCCTACGAATGACGCCCGGTCCCATCCACCACCCAAGGGCTGAGGAGTGTGGGCTCATGTCACGTGACTGTGGCAGTCAGCTCTGCCTGTGGCCCAGGTGTGCGATCCACTAGGGGAAGCCAGCTGGGCTCCTGGGTCCAGTGGGACTTGGAGAACCTTTATGTCTAGCTAAGGGATTGTAAATAGAGCAATCAGTACTCTGTGTCTAGCTCAAGGTTTGTAAATGCACCAATCAGTACTCTGTATCTAGATAACCTAGAGAACTTTTCTGTCTAGCACTCTGTGTCTAGCTAAAGGATTGTTAACACACCAATCAGCACTCTGTGTCTAACTCAGGGATTGTAAAGGCATCAATCAGTACTCTGTCAAAATGGACCAATCAGCTCTCTGTAAAACAGGCCAATCAGCTCTGTAAAAGGGACCCATCAGGGCTCTGTAAAACGGACCAATCAGCTCTCTGTAAAATGGACCAATCAGCAGAATGTGGGTGGGGTCAGATAAGGGAATGAAAGCAGGCTGCCTGAGCCAGCCGTGGCAACCAGCTTGGGTCACCATCCATAGTGTGGAATCTTTGTTCTTTTGCTCTTTGAAGTAAATCTTACTGCTGCTCACTCTTTGGGTCCAGGTAGTCTTTATGAGCTGTAACACTCACCGCGAAGGTCTGTGGCTTCACTTCTGAGGCCAGCGAGACCACAAACCCACTGGGAGGAATGAACAACTCCAGACAAGAAGAACGAACCACTCCAGACGTGCTGCCTTAAGAGCTGTAGCACTCACCCTGAAGGTCTGCAGCTTCACTCCTGAAGCAAGCAAGACCATGAACCCACTGGAAGGAAGAAACTCCAAACACATCTGAACTTCGGAAGGAACAGACTCCGGACACACCATCTTTAAGAACTGTAACACCGCCAGGGTCTCTAGCTTCATTCTTGAAGTCAGTGAGACCGAGAACCCATCAATTCTGGACACACTTATAAATGACTGGTTTTGACAAAGATGCATAGACAATTGACTGGAGAAAGGTACAAAGGGCCACAAAGAAAACTTGGGAGTAGTAGATATTGTCACTATTTTGTTGTGATGTTTTCATTGGTGCATACATATGTCAAAACATCATATTTGTAACTTTTGATTGTGGTTAAGTGATGATAAATTTTTTTAAAAAAAGGTGACTTCACAACAGAACAATAGAACCAGTGTGTGGTGGGTTAAAGACAACTGACAATTCTTTTTCACTCACCTTATTGCATTGTAAAATTTTTCATTCCTCTCCTTGATAATGGCCTCGTCTTGGAACTTTGTATCAAGTGGACTATGTCAGAAGAGATGCTCTGCCTAGTCCAAGCATAGCTTTTAAGAGAACTAGCAACCTCCACATCACATGGAGGACACGTGCTCTGGGAGAAGACAGCAACTGCATAGGTACTGCAAATTCCTTGAGGCAAACATTCAGAGAAGAGCAAACTAGCGACATGAAGAGGTTGCATAGAAGGCAGAAATACAGAAAGAGAAAAATGAGTATCCAGACCCCATCTCTTCTAGCCATCTTTGAAAAACAAAAATTAAAAAATTAACACCCACATGGGATAAAGCATTCCTAATTCCTGTATCTGATAAAAGTCTTTTAATAGAATATATAAAGAATTTCTACAAATCGACAAGAAAACAAAAACTGAATAATAAAAATGGGGGATAGAATCTTAAACAAAAACATTACACAAAAGAATATGCGAATGGCTATTCAACATTATAAACGGTACTTATGATTAGTTATCAGGGAAATGCCAAGCATGCCACATTGAGATAGGACTGTACATTCAGCATAATGGTTAAAATAATGGAGACAGATTCCAAGTGTTGGAGATGACATGGAGCAACTGAAAATCTCATACACTGCAGATAGGAGTAAAAATTGGTGTATCTATTTTGGAAATATATTTGGCATTATTCACTAAAGCTATGTGTATGTATACACAGCACAGATACACAACAAAAATGTGTCCTTGTGTCGACCATCTTTCATATGTTAGAATGTTTATAGCAGCAATATTCTCTATCATAATGGAATTTAACAAATACCCATTTAAAATAGCGTGAATAAATAGACTGTGGTATATATCACTATGAAATATTGTACTGAGATGAAAATTAATGATTTATAACTAGTAACAGTAAAGTGAATCTCAGAAATAAAATATGGAATTACGAAGCAAAACAGTGAATATTCTAAAGGATTTAGAAATATTGACAAAAATGAAGTACAAGGTGAGTTCTTGTGGTGGTCTTGGGATTTCTTGATCTCTTAAATGATTTTTAGAATAATTTGCATTGCTAACCAAAGATCAGTGAGCTCTGCAGAGGCAAAGGAGCACTTTATTTTCTAAAAAAGCAATTTGCAGATTAAGGAGATGCAGCCCTGGGTGCAAAACAAAAGTGTACTCTGAAGAATCAAAGGAACGTCTGCCTTAATTAAACAAGGACAGTTGTCACTCAGGTTTTCAATCAGGTTCATTTCTGCAAACGAAAGATTCAAACTTGTTCAGTTCTGATGGGTCAAAATAGTCAAGCCTTGCTTGGGTGGTTTCCAAGCTCAAAACCAGAGGCCTCCGTCAGATGGTTCTTTCCAATGGCTGGTGGTGGGTTGGGGGTTCCCGCTGCAGACCCCAATTCTGTTCAGAATCTAGCCCCCTAGATTCTGTTCGTAGGGACTGTTCTAGTGCAGGGATGTAAAGCAGGATGCTTGTCAAGAGCTGCTTTTCCCAAGACCCCAGGATGTAACTGCTGTTTCTCACCCTGCTATGGCTGCCTGGTTCTGCTTTCAAATTTAGAGCATTTCTATTAGCCACAGGGAGTCTATCTCATCTGGAAAGGTTGAGGTCTTATTTTATTGTTTATTTCATAGCATACATTAAGGTTCACTCTTTGTGCTGTGAAGTCCTGTGGGTTTTGACAAATGCATAGGGTCATGTATCCACGATTACAATATTCTACAGAATTGTTTCACCACTGTAAGCGCCCTCCCCCCTGCACTCCTGAAATCACTGATCTATTTACAGTCACTACAATTTTGCCTTTTTCAGAATGTCAGATAATTGGAATCATACAATATATAGCCCTTTCAGATAGGGATCTTAAACTTAGCAATATAAATTTAAGATTAATCTAGTATGTTGCATGGGTTGATAGCTAATTCTTTTTTATTGCTGAATAGTACAAGTCTGTTTATCAATTTACCTGTTGAAAGATATTTTTGTTGCTTACAGGTTTTGGTGGTTATGAATAAAGCTTCATTCAGTTGCAGGTTTTGGTGTGGACATAAATCTTCAAATGAGTTAGAGACTTACCCAGGAGTGCAATTGCTGGATCATATAAGATTATGTTTAAATTTATAAGAACCTCCAAACTGTCTTCCAATGTGGCTGTGCCATTTGCCTTTCACCAGCAATGAAGAACAGTTTCTGTTGCTTCTAATTCTCACCAGCAATTGATATTGTCACTTTTGGAGTTTTAGCTATTCAAATAGGTTTGTAGTGGTATACCATTGTTTTACTTTAAATTTCTCTAATGACAGATGATATTCAGCATCTTTTTATGTTGCTTATTTGACACTTGTATAGCTTCTTTAATTAGATATTTATTCTGATCTTTTGTCCATTTTTAATTGGGTTGTTTTCTTATTGTTGATTTTTAAAAGTTCTTTATTTTGAATACAGTTTTTATTTTCAGGTACACAGTTTGCAAATATTTTCTACAAGTCTGTGTCTTGTCGTTTTATTCTCTTAATGATGCCTTTTCCAGTTTAAATATTTTTAATTTCAAAAACGTCTAATTTACCAATTTTCAGTTTCATAGATTATGCTTTCTGTGTTATGTCTACATAGTCATCACCAAACACAAGGCCACACAGATTTTCTCCTATATATTCTCCTTGATGTTTTGTAGTTTTGCATTTAACTTTTAGGTAAGTGATACATATTAATTTAACTTTTGTGTTAGATATGAGGTTCATTTTTTTCCATATCGACTTCCATTCTTCCCAGCATCATTTATTGAAAATACTATTGTTTCGTCTGTATGCATTTTATACTTCCATGGATTTCCTAACAAGCAGTTCAAACCATAAGCAAATTGGAATTGATTTATTTACAGTTACAAATTTTTATTTAACAAAGTGCATCATACTCATCATGGAAAATGTTAATAGATGATGAAAAGTAGATACTTATATTGCCCCAAACTGTCAAGGGATTAATATCTGTAATGTAAATGAAATTCTTACAAATTAGAAAAGTCAGCAGCTACAATAGAAAAATTGTCAAAAGTTATATGCAGAATACATAAAAGTGGGATCTCAAACTTTTCAGTGTAATAAGGGAAATAATCATTAAAACAGTCATGAAATATAACTTTACTAAGTCTGAAAAATAAAAAGGTTAGAGAATGCCAAATGTGTGGGGATATGGTGTGATAAATATTCCCTGGTACTGCAAGTTGCATCCCATTCTGAAGCAAACTCTGGCAAACTAAGTAAAATTGACTTTTGCCTATCCTCATTAGGACTTAACAGTTCTACTCCCAGGTATTATGCAATGGAAAGTCTAACACAGTCCTGTAAGTGGGCACATGTGAGAATGTTCACGGTTCTATTATTTGTAGTTTTAGCAAGTTAAAAGGCAACCTGCATAACCCTGAGTGGAAAAATGTACTGTTTTCGAGGCTTAGAGTAGTATTCAGAGGTTTAAAATAACCGATCAAGTGTTATACTGATTGTACAGAAAGAAAGACATATAGGCTTTAATTAAAACAGCAAGAAAAAGAATCAGATGCATAACACATTATTATTTATGTAAGTTCAATTTTATGCTCAAACTACAACACATATTTTGTGAGAACACATACAAGCCAGAAGATACTTATTAAACTATTAGAGTCTTTGCTTATGTAGAGAAAGGAAGGACTGAGACTGGGATATGAGAAATAAATAACTACAAATAATAGGTAGGGGAAAGTAGAAAAAGTGAGATTCTCTGGGAAGCAATGTATGAGTGTGTGCACACATATGTGTATGTGCATACAGGTATTTATGGAGTTGCAGAATCTTTTTTGGTGTTAATGCTAAATGTAAGCCTCTTCAGAACTTCAGATCAACTTTATGCTTTGAGATGTTCAACATAAATAAAATTGAGTACTTGAGGGCTGCAAAGACAAATACAATGGGAAAGAAAACCATGTCCTTTTGTTTAGTAGCTCTTTCACTTTACCATATGGCAACACTTTTTTATTAAGCCAAACTGTTTTTACAGAATATTTTCCAAAGCTATATTAGTCCTTAAGATGAAACCTGTTTGCTCAAGGATATATTTGCCCTTTCAAATCTATATAATTCAATAGCTATACAAGGATTGCCATCATTTTAACGTATCAATCTGCTTTTTATGTTTGGAGGAATATGTTAACACACTTAAAGGTTGCAGTGTAAAAGAGCATAGGTGTCTTAGTTGGATTTGAGTCAACATTTCAGCACCCCAACATTTACTAACTTCATGGAAGAACTAATAAGACTTAAACTTTCTCAGTCTGTTTTATTTTCTGTCAAATTCTGTGCAAATAAACGGGAAGACACATTTTAAGGTTGCAAACCACAATAAATGTTAATTCTTGCCCTTTGTCTTCAAATTGAATGGTCTGGTTACATTCATTCATTTATTTATTTAGAGATGGAGTTTGGTTCTTATTGCCCAGGCTGGAGTGCCATGGCGCAATTTTGGCTTACCGCAACCTCTGCCGCCCAGGTTCAAGCAATTCTCCTGCCTCAGTCTCCCAAGTAGCTGGGATTACAGGTGCGCGCCACCATGCCCGGCTAATTTTTTTTGTATTTTTTAGTAGAGACGGTTTCTCCAAGTTGCTCAGGCTGGTCTTGAACTCCCGACCTTAGGTGATTCGCCTGCCTCAGCCTCCCAAAGTGCTGGGATTACAGGCGTGAGCCACTGCGCCTGGCCTACCATTATTTAAAAAATAATAATTAAATAAAGCTATAATTAACATTTTGTATATTCCAAGTTATGATGTGGTAAAAATTAAAATTCACATGAATATCTTAGTGGAAAACAGAAATTAAATGACTTTCTTAAGGTCAATTATGACTCATCTTTTGAGTTTAACGTTTTATTTTCTGTGTTAGGTTTAACGATATCATCTAAGCAAATTATAGACTACAGTCTAGTAGACTAATGCTTCATACTTCAACATCTCAAGAAATTACATTGGTATCATATATATAAATATCTTTAATATATTTTTGCTAGTTAGGCGCAAGCAGTTTTTATCTAATGAACATATGGAAAAGTGATAAAAATAAATTATCTAATTTTTTACTGTTATTTGTAAGTTCCCAAAAAACTTGCAGAGAACATTTATCAGTTTTCAATTTATAAAATGTTAGCATAGACTACATTTATCATTATCATGTTTTTGGTAAAAACTCTTCGTTTATTCAAAATATCTTTATTAGCAGATAAAAACTCTTCATTTTTATAAGTTTTAGATTTCTAGAAAAATGAAACAACTCATACAGAGTTCTTATATGCCCCTCCCCCTGCAGTTCTCCCCATTATAAACATCCTATATTTCTTTTAAATAATTGATTTGTAACAAGTTATTAGTTACAAATAATAAACCAGTATTATATTAATAACATTAGCTAACATATATCATTTATTCAGATTGCCTTATTTAATGTTCTTTTTCTATTCCAGGATTTCATTCAGGTTACCATACTGAATTTAGTTGTCATGTGTCCTTAGGCGTCTCTTGGCTATGACAATTTCTCAAACTTTCCTGGTTTTTAATAACCCTGACAGTTTTGACAGGTATATTGTAATATGTCCTTCCATTGGAATTTATTTTATGTTTTTCTCGTAATTAGACTGGGGTTATTGGTTGGTAGGAGGAAGAGCACAGAGATATTTAATACATTGTCATTTTCATCACATCATGGATGGTACATACTATCAACATGATTTATCACCGTCCACTGTCCATGTTAAGCTTGACCAGGCATTTGAAGTAGTGTTTGTCAGGTTTCTTTGCTCTGCAGTGACTCTATGTCACCTCTGTCTGTACTGTACTTCCTCTGTGGAAGGAAGTTACTACGGACGACACACATGGAGTGGGGAGTCATGCTCACTCTCTATTAGAATGGGATCATTTTTATTTTTAAAACACTTATTAGAATCTTACAACACAGAGTTTTTACGTGTGTTTCAGAAAAACAATATAAATTAGCATTTAAGGTGAAGTAAACAAGGGCCAAAGAAACAACAGTTCTTTTAAGTATTTTAATTTTATTTTGTCTTTACTTCAGTTTCTTGGATCACGTCTTCCTATTTCCATTTTCATCAACAATGTTCAGACTGGTCCTTAACCCAAGTTTTCTCAATTTTAGCAGTGTGCATACTTTGAATATGCTATATAATGGTTTGTTGTTGGAGAATGCCCCGCACATCATAGGACGTTTATCAACATCCCTGATGTCTATCTGCTGGATGGCTGCAGCATGCCTCCTATACTTTGCCCGAGCTGTGACAAACCAAATTTCCTTGAGACATTTCCATATGGACTAATGAGACATCTGGCAAAATCAACCCACTTGAGAACCACTGCTGTAAACTTTTACCCACCTTCTGAATTAGTGTCTTTTTCTTTAACTTATACATTTAATAAATCTATTCAGATGTCAATAAATATCCTAACTTAAACTTTTCCTATATTATTTATACTCTCCAGCTACTTGTCATATTTGAAGATCTCTCTACACCCTAGAATGGAGAATTCTGCTCTGTGTCCCCATATCCTGAATGAAACATATTAAAGCTAGCCTTCTGGTCTTTTACAAAACTTTCTCACCTGTTTTATTTTTCCTTTATAAAATACCCCAATTCGCAGGTTAACAAGTTATCATTATACCCCTCTCTCTCTAACTCCTAATTTCAAAATCACTTATTTTCATTCATTGAGGGATTTGGCACTTGACTGTCCACCTCAATCTCTGCCTGATCTGATGGAATGCCAATAACACAGTTGTTATGTCTCAACATAAACCAAACGTAACAATTCCATGGTGTATATATATTCCATGATGTGTATGTACCATATTTTCTTTAACTCACTGCTGATGGGCATTTAAGTTGATTTCATGTGTTTTCTATTGTGAATAGTGCTGCAATGAACATATGCTTGTATGTGTCTTTTTGGTAGAATGATTTATTTTCCTTTGGGTATATACCAATAATGAAATTGCTGGGGAGAGACAGTTCCATTTTAAGTTATTTGAGAAATCTCCAGACTGGTTTCCACAGTGGCTAAACTACTTTACATTCCTACCATCAGTGTATAAGTGTTTTGTTTTCTCTGGCAGTACCTGTTTTTTTTTTTTTTTTTAAATAATATCCATTGTGACTGGTGTGAGATGGTATCACATTGTGGTTTTGATTGACGTTTCCCAAAGGATCAGTGATATTGAACATTTGTAAAATATGTTTGTTGGCTGCATGTGTTTCTTCTTTTGAAAAGTGTCTATTCATGTCCTTTCCCCATTTTCCAGTGGGGTTTTTGCTTTTTGCTTGTTAATTTGTTTAAGTTCCTTATAGATTCAGAATATTAGACCATTGTCAGATTCATAGTTTGCGATCATTTTTCCTATTCTGTAGGTTGTCTGTTTACTCTGTTGATTGTTTCTTTTACTGTGCAGAAGCCGTTAGTTTAATTAGGTTCCACTTGTTAAGTTTTGCTTTTGGTGCAATTGCTTTTGGAGTTTTTGTCATGAAATCTTTGCCAGGGCCAATGTCCAGAATGGAATTTGCTAGTTTTTCTTCAAGGTTTTTTTATTGTTTAGGTTTTAAATTTAAATATTTTATCCATCTTGAGTTGATTTTTACATATGGTGAAAGGTAAGTGTTCAGTTTTCTGCATATGGCTAACCAGTTATCACAGCACTGATTATTGAATAGGCATTCATTTCCCCATTGTTTGCTATTGTTGGCTTTATGGGAGATCAGATGGTTGAAGGTGTGGAGCTTATTTCTGGGTTCTATAACCTGTTCCATTGGTCTGTGTTTCTGATTTTGTACCAGTACCATGCTGTTTTAGTTATTGTAGCCTTGTAGTGTATTTTGACATCAAATAGCATGCTGACTTCAGCTTTGTTCTTTTTGCTCAGGATTGCTTTGGCTATTCAGGCTCTTTTTTGACTCTAAAGAATTTTAGAATTTTTTTCTAATTATTTGAAAAATGTCATTGGTAGTTTGATAGGAGTAGCATTGGATTTATATATTGCTTTGGACAGTATGGCCATTTTAACAACATTGATTCTACCTATCCGAGAGCATGGAGTGTTTTTCTATTTCTTTTGGTGTCATCTCTAATTTCTTTTAGTAGTGTTTTCTAATTCTCATTGTAGAGATCTTTCACATCTCTGGTTAGCTATATTCCTAAGTATTTTTTGTGTGGCTATTGTGAATGAGATTGCATTCGTGATTTGGCTTTGAGGTTGGATATTATTGATGTATATAAATGCTACTGATTTTTGTCCATTGATTTTGTCTCCTGAAACTTTGCTGAAGTTGTTTATCAGATCTGTGAGCTACTGGGCAGAGACTCTGGGGTTTTCTAGTTATAGAATCATATAGTCTGTGAAGCTAGATAGTTTGACTTCTTCTTTTTGTATTCGGATGCCTTTTATTTTATGGAATAGTATGCAGTCATAAGAAAGAACAAGATCATGCCCCTTGCAGCAACAAAGATGAACCTGAAGGTCAATATCCTAAGTAGATTAAAACAGGAACAGAAAATCAAATGTTGCATGTTCTCTATTATAAGTGGAATATAAACATTGAGTGCACATGGGCACAAAGAACAGAACAATAGACACCAGGGCCTACACAATGGTGGAGGGTGAGAGGAGGGTGAGGACTGAAAAAATACCTAGTAGGTATTATGCTGTTTACTTGGGTGACAACATTATCTGCACACCAAAGCCCCCTTTAACAAACCTGCATGTGTATTCCTTGAACTACAAAATAAAAGTTAGAAAGTAAAAACAGAAAATGTAGTAACTGGATTTCTGACCGAGCGGGTGTTTTCTTGTATAACTACATCTATTTATTCAATCATTCTGTGAAATCTTCTCCCTTTATTTATTTAAACTTATCTCTTCCCACATCCTCATGCTTTAGTTCTTATCTCAAACTCTTTCAATGAACACTTTCAACAACAACATTCCCAATCTTTGTCCCTAGTTTTTACACTCCTTTATTTATTTACTACTATTCTGTCGGAGTAATATTTTAAGTTTGATTGGATTTTTACTACAGTAAAAGTCTTTTACTGCTTCCCAGTGCTTAAGAAGTGAGACCTAATATGACCATTCGAAAGCTTTTGTAATTTGATTATTGTGTAACTGTGAGTTCATCTTGTACATATGCTCTCCAACAAATAGAAACCTGGCACTGCAGTTTTATTTATTTATTGTTTTCGGAGCTGCTTTCCAATGGTTCTTTGCACTTTAATAATTATGTTTTGTTGCATAAAACTCAACCTTCGGTAAACTATAACTGTAAATATTTATTTCTAACATTTGAATTTGTGGGTTGACTTGGCATCTCTACCCTAGACTATACCTTTTTAAATCTAGGTCTGCTCTGCCTCTCTCCATCTTCTTTCAACCAATGGGCTAGCCAGAGTCATTCTTCTCATGGAAAGGGTAGAAGCTTATGACAGTGATAAAAATATATGATTTATCTTTTGCCATAAGGTATTGTTTTATCCTGTATTTTGTTAGTTAAATCAAGTTGCATGGTTATGCCCATGGTCACAGATTAGAGAACCACCTGCTACCAAAGATGAGGCCATAGCAAGCATATACATTAGGGAGGGACGAAGAATCTGGTTAATGTTTCCATCTATCCCAGATTCTATGCACTTTTATATCTCAGTTTCTTTGCATTTGCTGTTTCATTTGCCCCAATAATGTTTCATTGCTACCTTTGCAGTCATCATTCAATATGCAGTTAAATAACATCTGTGAAACTACCCTTTTCAAGTAGACAGACTATTTCTCCTCTTACTGTGCTACCATAGATAGCACTTTATACATTCTCCTTTGACAGATGTTTTATTAAATCATTTTAAATGTAGAAAACCTTTTCTTGTTCATGTACCTGACTCATTCACAGAGAAAACAGGGGATCCTTTAGTTTAGGGGCTAGATAGTCCCTTTGTTGAACCTATGATATATCCATCAAAAACTGCTGCAAGACTAGAAAAACTTAACTCCTTCTGTTTGAATGGATGGATTTCTGGTCAGATCTGTGAGATATCAAAATCATTACGGATAAGGAGGTAACAGGAAAAATAGGAACTATTTTGTATTTTTTCTACTGTAAGACCCAAATTAATCATATTATTCTGTATGACTTTTAAGGAAAGAAAAGGCCAAATATACAGAGATAGAGAATACACAGAGATGGATAATAAAACATTAGTCATCAGGGGTGGTGAGGAAATGGGTAGCATACAAAGATACAAAGTAGCAGTCATAAAGAATGATCAAATCTAGAGATCTAATATACCACATGAAGACTATAAGTGATACGATTTTATTTTATTAGGGATTTATTTTGTTGTTAAATACATAGATTTTAGCTGTTCTTGTCATACACACAAAATAGTAACTGTGAGATGATAAATTATTTTAATTTGCTTCGCTATAGTAACTATTTTACTATTTCTATGTATTCTATAATATTGTGTTGTAAACTTCAGATATACACAGTAAAATTTATTTTTTAAAAAAGTGTGCATTAGCGGCTGTAAGCTTGTCTTGAAATTGATAGATCAGTCTCTAAGAAGAGGGCACTTTGTACAGATGCAAAAAGAGAGGTTTTGTAATTATGGAAGCTGTCCAGATAGAGATAGGCTGCTGAACAGAAACACATGTTAAAATACAGAGAGAGAGATAATTGCTGAAGCTGACCTTGAAACTACATCCTGAAATTCATTACTTAATAAGATAATTCCAACTCTTCTTACTTATCTCTAAACTTTATTAAGGCTAAGATGGCCAGAAAACAATCACATGCATTTGACATTCAAAATAAAATGCAAAAACAAACAAACTCAGAGACAAGCTGTGAAACATTATAATATTTAGAAATTTTATTACACATTT
The DNA here is from genome assembly GCF_003255815.1 of Theropithecus gelada. NCBI lineage: Eukaryota > Metazoa > Chordata > Mammalia > Primates > Cercopithecidae > Theropithecus > Theropithecus gelada. Next base: position 16,909,067 of record NC_037669.1, on the reverse strand, counting down.
GTTAAAACAGAGAACTGTACTTTATTGGTTTCCTTTGGGAAGACGATTTAATCTATGATACTGGAGATAAGAGATGAAAGTGAGATGTGGTGCAATTACATTTATCAGTGAGATAATCAACCTGGCCTATAACTAAGGTGAATAACTAGTTAGATTAACGGAAAAAAAACACTATTAAATTTGTATGCCATGTGCTTATGTACAGTGGGTTTTATTTTATTATTTTAAGACATAATTTAGACTCATGCCTCAAAAACTCCACACTCACATGAAAGTGTATTTTAAAAAAGTAACCAAGCTTCCAAAGAGCCTCATTAGCAGTACTGGCGTTAAGGAGTATGTGAAATATTTTAAGGTTATTCATTATTTTTACATCATTTTATTCTATTGAATTTTCTGTGAAGGTAACAAAAATTTCTTTCTATTTTCAAGTTTTAGGTAATAAAACAACGTTTGCATTAAATAAGAATTTGACTTAAATACTGAATCTGTGCCTACAACTAAATAGATTACAGTCAGGTTGTAAATCTATCAGTAAGTTAAATCAATAAGAACCATGAAATTACTGGATTTATGGTGGTAACTAATTTATAATGGTACACAGGTGAATTGTTGCTATAGTAAGGTATTATATTTACTTCATTATAGGATGAATATATTACAATTAGTTATTGATTTCAGCACACTTTCATACATTATTTTCTTTTGTTATAAATGAGACTTATTTTGATCTTCTTCTCTTCCCCAGACCTATATATTATATTCTTAATCTTCAACCTATTGTTCCCTAGACAAATTTTAGAATATAATGAACTATATGTAAAGCAAAGGTTTTTTCCATAATAAAATGCTAAAAATTTGTAACTCATCAAAACTACCAAAAAAACCTCTTATTTTTTAAAGACAAGTAAAGAAATGATACAAATCAGAAGCATCTCATTAAACTTAATTCTGAGGTTAGACATATGCTATAATGGTTACTTTTATAATCATCTTTATGATTCCATTGGCAAAATTGTCTAATTCAATGAGAACTAACAGAACAGTCTAAGATGTTGCATATTTAAATGTAAATGGGAAACAAAAGAGGCACACTGTCTTAGTATGTTTGGACTGTAACAAAGCACCATAAGCTGACTGCCTTATAAACAACAGAAATTTATTTCTCACAGTTCTGGCGGCTAGGAAGTCCAAGGTCAAGGATCCAGCAGATTTGGTGTCTAGGTGAGAGCCTGCTTCTTTGTTCATCACGGTCTATGTCTTTCCTCACGTGGTAGAAGGGGCAAGGCAGTTCTCTGGGGCCTCATTTGTATGGGCACTAATCTCATTCACGAAGTCTCCCCTCATATCACCTAAGCAACTCTCAAAGGCACCACTTGCTAATGTCATCGCATTGAGGATTAGGTTTCAAAACATATTTTATGGGGACATGAACATTTCGACCATAGAATATGGGGTGAATAAGACTATCACAGTGATAAATATTCTTGAAGTTTCATCAAACCTCACAGACAATTATTTTCCCACAAAATAAAAGACACTGCTTTAAATAAACCATGCAATTATATATATATATATATAACTTCAAATTTATTGTGATTGAATAATTTGAAATGGAAAATGTCCTCGTAATAGAAAAAAAAAAGTTGGCTCTTACTTCTTGATACATGTGATTTCCATAATGATCTACTCTGGATAGATCATTTTTACTCAACCTTTCTACAACTATACTTGCTATGCAGACTAGTTTTAGTTAGCCAAGACTTCATAAAGCATATCTTTGTCAAATTATGTGTAGTTCATTTGAGCATATTATATACATCTGATCAACTCATCAAAATCTAAAACAAGGTTTTTTGGTTATTGTTACTTTCAAATTTATGTTAATTAGTTTCCTTTTTACTTTTAATATTCTTATAAATATTTATATTTTAAAAATGTTTGCAACTGCTTTTTAAAAAATATGGTGTATATATATATCTTAATCTTGATATTAATCAACATTCATAAGTGAATTAATAGAATTTCCTAAGACATATTGAAATATAAATTTCCCAGTTGGGATGGTGGCTCGTGCCTGTAATCCCAGAATTTTGGGAGGCCAAGACAGGCGGATCACCTGAAGTCAGGAGTTTGAGACCAGCCGGGCCAACATGGTGAAACCGCATTTATATCAAAAATACAAAAATTAGTGGGGCATGGTGGTGCATACTTGTAATACCAGCTACTCGGGAGGCTGAGGCAGGAGAATCTCTTGAACATGGCGGGTGGAGGTTGCAGTGAGTTGAGATCATGCCATTCCACTCCAGCCTGGGCGACAAGAGTGAAACTCTGTCAAAACAAAACAACAACAACAACAAAAACAACAAAAACCAGAAATATAATTTCCCAAGGAAGACACATTAATTTCCCAAGGAAGATACACATATATTCCTTGGGAAACCAGTAATACCTTCATAATAATTTAGAAGCCCATCATTGCAGGAATTCTTAAATTTTACCGAGCTAAGCATTGAGAATATGAGCAGATTTTGAGGTACTGACTCCAGTAAATCAAATAGTTTACAGTATTTCATTAATTAGGAGGTCATCTGATATAGCCCAATGCCTCTAAACAGGCCTGCATTCAAATAACACAGTTAATTATTTGTACTGCTTTTTTTAATCCTAGGATTTCTGCCAACACCTCAATTAGGATCATGATGCCTCTGAGTGTAATAAGATATGCAGTTTCCTAGAATTACTTACTTCACTTAGTTTGCTCTCTGCCTCCATTATGGCCAATGTGAGGCCAAATTACCAGTTGAAATAAGACTTAATTCAGACCCATGATGATGGGCTGGATAAATACTTCAAATGCCTGATTATCCCAGAATCATCATCTTATAGGGTTCAGGCACAGGACTCAATGATTCTCCACCATTTTCACCACCCACCAAACTTAGAAGACTTTGTCCAGCCTGAGAGAGGGATCTGGGATGGATGACTACGTGGTCTTGCTGGCCATCAATATTACAGGTTCTGTCTGTAAAAAATGTGTAGATGTATATTTCACAGGCTCAACCAGATGGAGATGACACCACAGAGCACAGCAGAGTCATGTGACAATTAGTGACTGTTACAACGATCACATGTAGTCTTAAGCGTTTGCTTATTTGATATTTGAAAAGGTAGTCTAATTTTTTTGCTGGTATTTAGTATGTAAGCTACTTTGTGTTTCATGTATTTATTCATACAGATAAAAAGAGAAACAAACCAGATTATGTAATGACTCTTACAACTTTTGACCATGTGTTGAGTCAGGCCCTATTCACTGTGTGCAACTAATTCTACCATTACAAGCCAAAAAAGCCTCTCATGGTGCTATGGTTTGCATATGGTTTGTCCCCACCAACACTCATGTAGAAATTTAGTTGCCAATCTAATGGTGTTGGGAGGTGAGGCCTTTAAGAGGTGATTAGCTTGTTAAGATTGACGTCTTTCTCATGAGACTGGGTTAGTACTCTTGAGGCTTTTGTGAGAGAAGGTTGTTTTAAAGTGAGTCGGCCTCCTTTGTCCCTGTCTCTTTTGCAGGCACTCATTTGCTGCTCTTGCAACTGCTGCCACCGATGTGATGCCATCTGCCGTGTAACACAGCATGTGGTCCTTTCCAGAGGTGACTGCACAATCTTGAACGTACTAGTGTCCAGAACTGTAAGTTAGATAAACTTCTCTTCTTTATAAACTACCCGGTCTCCAGTATTCTGCTATAGCAACAGAAAATGGGCTAAAATACACATTTATGCTTTGAAACCAAATAAGTAGAAAAGTACAATTATAATACATTCTTGGAATAAGAGAACTGGACATTTTGAACAGACCAAAAATTATTATATGGTATTTGAGTTGGCAGCTCAAACTTAAACTACTGTTTTTGTTAAAAACAATAGTTGCAATTGTTGTTTAGAAATAATCGTACCTTAGAAAATAATTTAAGTCACATAGTTTTATAGATTAGCACCAAATTTAGACTTTAATTTTTTTGTGGTAATATGACTATTTAAAATCATCAGGAAATATAATAAATTAGGAGTTTTGTACAATTAATTGTGGATTGAAAAGTGTATCCAAAGCTTATCTAATTTGTGGAAATACTAAAACTTATTAATCATTAATGGATCTTTTTTATATATTTACAGTTATATAAGCTTTGAAATTATGCAATATTTTCTTCTTTCATAGTACTTGTGACAGACATCATTGGTGTTAGATGACCTAAGAGTGAGCTGTTCCCAATACCTTCTTAATTGCCAATCTTGAAATATTAATAAAAGATAATAGATTAAATATATTTCCATCTGAGTTGCACCTAAGATTGGCCATAGCAGGCTAGATAAATTAAGAAGTCTGCTTGAGAGTTTATGGTTATTTTTCTCTCTTATTCATAAAAATAACATTTCTGGAGAAAAAGCCCTGTTTACTTCGGGTCACTGTTTACTGCTGCCTCTGAATGTCTTCATTAGTCATGATGGTAGGATCTGAAGTCTACTTGGCAACCATCGAATGAAAACTTTGGAAACAAAGACAGAGAAAAACCTGGACTCCTGATGATATTTTTAATAGCTGAATGAATGCTCAGTAAAGCCTACCTCTGACTTTCTTTTCGAGTGAGAAAAAATACATCTCCTCCCACCTTATTTAAATCTCTGTCACTTTTATCCACAAACATTGGTAATGCAAACACTGTTCTCAGGAACAATCAAAATTAAAACTCTCTCTGTAAGCATTTGGCTATTTGCTGAAACAGAATCGTGATTTTCACTGATTTCTAAGAAATGTAACTAGTTTGATTTCCATGAATCAATGTCTTCCTTGGGGATTTCAGTTTTATTGCAAATTTTCATATATATATAATGTATGTAATATATAAGTAATGGTCATTATTATATAGATAATAGCAAGTTAATATTAAAATATCAATATAAATAATATTCATTGAAAATACTATTTCTTTTTCTTACTAGTTTTATAGAATAAAATAGATATGTATTTCTCTTCTAGAGAAATTGATCAACATGAATATAAGCACTACTTTTCAGTTGCCCCTGGCATAATATGTAATTGCATTGGTTATATTAAAATACTGAGTCCATCCACAAATACTTGATTTAGAGCTTATTGATCTAGTGCTTCTTCAAATATCATTATTTTCTTTGCCTATAGTGATGTACAAATTGTGTCTTTTTAAAAAGAGTAATACTGTTCACGATACAGAAAACAGCCTCCTTTATTTCTGCCACTTGTCTGGATTAGGCTGGCTTTATAGTAAAGCAAAGGATAAACCAGAAAAATCTGGGTTCTTAGTTTGAGCTCCCAAAACATTTTCACTTAAAATTTTTTTTTTTTTTTTTTTTTTTGAGACGGAGTCTCGCTCTGTCGCCTGGGCTGGAGTGCAGTGGCCGGATCTCAGCTCACTGCAAGCTCCGCCTCCCGGGTTCCCGCCATTCTCCTGCCTCAGCCTCCCGACTAGCTGGGACTACAGGCACCCGCCACTGGGCCCGGCTAGTTTTTTGTATTTTTTAGTAGAGACGAGGTTTCCCCGTGTTAGCCAGGATGGTCTCGATTTCCTGACCTCGTGATCCACCCGTCTCGGCCTCCCAAAGTGCTGGGATTACAGGCTTGAGCCACCGCGCCCGGCCTTCACTTAAAAATTTTAAAAGCATTTTGTATTTGTTTAGGACACATTGTTTTCTAAAGGCTTTTACCTATATTACCACATTGAGTGTAAGAAGAATTTCATGTTTGTTTGAAATATTAACTTTATTTTTCAGGTTAGGAAATTAGAATTCAGAGATGCCAAAAAATTGCTGAAGCTCATCTAATTAATAAATGACAGACCTAGACTTGAATTTAGAACTTTTGATTCCTAAGCTCTTTTGATCATTTCCAAAGCAAAAATGGTTTTATGAATAAATGATCTCTAGTGTTTCAAGATTTTGTTTTTGACTCTCAGCATTTTTACTGTGGCATATTGGTTTGTGGATCTCCTTATGTTTGCCCTGTTTGAAGTTTTTCAAGCTTCCTATATGTGAACATAATGGTTTTTCACTAAATTTGGGGATTTCTCAGCCATTATTCTTTCGAGATTATTTTTGCTACTCTTTTCCTCATTCTGGTGGTCCCATTATGAGTTTGTTGTTGTGCTTAATTGTGTCCCACGTTACCCTGAGGCTCTCGTTTCTTTCTTGGGTTGCCAAATCTCTACTACTCTATCTTTAAATTTTCTTATTTTTTTCTTCTGTAAATTCAAATTTACTGAATAGCCCCCCTAGTACATTTTAAATTTTCATTGTTATAACTTTTGGTAGTCTTCTATAATTCTTAACTCTTGATTGGTAGTCTTTATTGGATGCCACATTGTTCTCCTATCTTTCTTTTCTTCATTAATCATGGTTTCCTTTAGTTCTCTGAACATGTTTATAATGGCTACTTTATAGTCTTTTCCTGATAAAATTGACATCTGGTCTTTTTCACAGGCAGTTTTTGTTGGCTGCATTTTTTTTTTTTTTTCCAGTGTACGGGTCTTTACATGTCTTAGAGTTTTTTTTGGGAGCTGGACATTTTAGATAGTACATTACAGCAACTCTGGGTACTGGTATACCCCTCCTCCTCTGGGTTATTGATTTGCTTATCTATTTGTTTAGTGACTGAATGGATTATTTTAGTGAAATTCATCCTAACTTCTCCACCTCCCACCCCGGTGTTCAGCTTCTGCCATTGTTTCTCAGGAAGATGCACACAGGAACGACAGTGGCATTGGCAGGACTGAATTTTTCTCTGAACGTACAAAGCCATTAAAGTCCACTAATTGCTGGCTGATTGCCACATTGCTTTTGACAATGTTCTTGGGCATAAATTGCTCTGCACACTAATTTATTTAATTCTGGTTCCTTTGAAGAAATAGTTTCTGAAGTCAGTGTTTGATTTTTGGTCTTACTCAAGGAGGACTCCTCTCAGATGTCATTACCTGGCTCTCTCCTACAACTTGCCTACCTACAGTTTAGCCTGTATTTTGAATCTCCTCAAAGTTGCCTTTTACCACAACTCCACAACCCTCTGTTTTTGTTGTTGTTTGTTTTTAGAAACAGGGTCTCACTCTTTTTCCCAGGTTGGTGTGCAGTGGTGCAATTACGGAAATTGATTTGAAATGTTGGGTTCAAGCAATCCTCCAATCTTAGCTTCCTGAAGTGGTGGGATTACAGGTGTGAGCCACCATGACTGGCCTCCACTGTTCTTGAGAGTACCTTTAGGCTTGAACTTCTCCATTCTCTGTTGCAAATACAGTCACTTTTTTTTTTTTTTTTTAAATTTTCCTGGGGAGGAGCTTAAGAGCAGTCTGTTTTGTGTTCTGTCTCTCCCTACAGGTAAAAATCTCTGAGCTATAGCTCTGGAACTAGGGAACAATGGCAAGCTTCTGTCTGAGTGACACAGCTGCTGGAGCTTAGCAATGGGACTGGAACAAGAGCCCAGTTTCCCTTGTCTTGCCCCTCTGGCATGAAACAAGGAAGCCATGAGCCCAGCACAGGTGATGCAGCCCCAGGATTTTCACCATACCACACACAAATAAATGAGACCCTCTGTTCTACACAAGTGTTCCACTTCACAATCCCACTTGCCTAGGACTTAGTCTCAGCAACAGATAGCTGGGGGCAGGATAAGGAATCCTGGCATCCAGCTCCTCCCAAAAGAAAGCCCTCTATCTGGGCACTGGGAAGAGAGGAAACCTGTATTCTTGGTTGCAACAGTCTGAAGTGGGGTCTGGCTTATGGAGTTGGGAGAGGTGGGAGAGTGAATGCTCGTGGTTCAAATACCACGAATTCCTGCCTTTCTTTAAAATTTTCATGGATGTTATTAAATAGATACTGCTTCATTTGCTGACTGCCCCTAAGACCATTTCCAGTTGCTTTAAGTAGTTGTAATGTTGTTGTTGTTGTAACTTTCTTTACTTTCATTAGGGAGCAGATCAACCAACAGAACTCCTCACACTATTAAGCAAGAAGCTGGTTCCTTCTTTCTGTTTATTTGTATACAGGGCTAAAGTGAAATGAGAAATAATAATTTGATTAGCGGTTAAAAGAAAATCCCTCTAATGAACTAGAGTTTTGCATATATTTGTGGTGTGAATGATGTAATTTGTTAACTTAGATATACTTTTATGCTCTCAGTGCAAGTGAAAATACATAAAAATATAAATAGAGCTGGAATATCCGATTATAAATATAAGTATGCAAATTTCAACCTATTTGTGGAAATCGAAATATCCTGTAATATTTTTGACAAATAATGACTAAGGTAGAATAAATAAATTTAAAATAAAAATTTATCTTAAATGATAATATGTAAAACAAGTGCATTAGGTATAAATTAGATTTTTTTTCTCTAAACTTCTGCCAACTTTTTATCTTTAACTGTGATACCTATAATACTGAAGTACAATCACCAGAATAAATTATTTAAAGTCAGATTAAGAACTTAGGGGGGGAATGTGTGTGTGTATATATATTTTATATATATAAAATATATATAAAATACATATAATATATATATTTTATATATATATATATTTTTTTCCATGAATCTATTTGGGGCAAACCTGGGCGAGGGCCCTTCACCTAGAAGATGTTGGGCCTCTTGGCGGTGAAGCATGGCTTGTGCTGACGACGCAGGACCCGGTGGGGCCGCAGGAACTTGATCTTGGAGTCTTGGAACTGCTTGACCGCCGGCCGGCGGCACTTGCTGGCTGCGATCTCCTCCACTTTCATGTTTGGATAGAGTGGGCCCGGGCGCCTTGTCTGGGTAGCACTGGGTGACAGCGCCCGCGGTGGTCAGGTCCCGGTATTCCCGGTACATGCTGTGGGTGCCGCTCCGGGAGTCATAGCGCAGCCAGATGCCGAAGTTCTTCACCCTCAGGAAGGACTTCTCAATCAGCTGCCCACAGTAGACAGTCTCCCCTGAAGACTTCTTCATCTTCTTTAACTGCAATATGAAGTACCAGAAGGGGGACTTGGCAACGACATGATTAAGCGCAAAGATTCGCATGCGGTAGCGGGTCGGTGTGTGGCATTTGGGGGCAGGCAGGCAGCGACCCACCACCTCGTACTCTCGTAGTGTGCCCGAGGCCTTCATGGCTTCTCTCCGCGCTCCCCGCCGCCCGCAAAAGGGAAAAATGTGTTTTTACACAGATGTTAAATCTATTCTGTTAAATGTCGAGAGTCTCCTCTTTTGAATAAAAAAAAAACCAAAAACTGAGTAATTTCTAAAAAAAATTCAAGAGAACAATAAGATCTGATTTTCTTACAATTTTCTAGTTATAAATTTATTCTAATCAGTGTCTTAGCCATATTTTATTTATTTAATTTTATTATTATTATTATTATTATTATTATTTTGAGACAGAGTCTCGCACTGTCGCCCAGGCTGGAGTGCAGTGGCGCAATCTCCGTTCTTTGCAACCTCCGCCTGCCAGGTTCAGGAGATTCTTGTGCCTGGGCCTACCGGGTAGCTGGGACTATAGGCATGCGCCACCATGGCCCCCTAATTTTTGTATTTTCAGTAGAGAGGGGGTTTCACCGTGTTGACCAGGCTTGTCTCCAACTCCTGATCTCAAGTGATCTGCCTGCCTCCACCTCCTGAAGTGCTGGGATTATAGGCGTGAGCCACCGTGCCCGGCCAGCCATATTTAGACAGCTAACATAAACATGTAATACACAATTCTACTCGTAAAGTGAAAAAGTAATTTTTCTATTCTAGTTAATTTTCATTTGAAAACCAAATGACTACTACATAAGAAATTCGTATTCAAAATAAGTTAACATATAGATTTTGCAGTTTATAAGGCATCTTATTTATATAATCTCATTTAAGTTTACCAATATTACCTAAGTGACATTATTATGAAATTCTTAAAAAAATGTCGCTCCCCACGTGATGCTTACTATTCATTCATACAACTAACATATAACTGAGCAAGTTTTTCTCAAAAAAGTAGAAGGCTAGGATTCTAGAAAAATAATTAAAACATTACATTATTTAAATATTTAAATATTTTAATTAATTATTTAAATATTAAAATATATTATTTTAATCAATAATTAAAATGATTAATTAAAATAATACATTTCCCCCTTAAAAGGAGCTATTAGCATATAGCTAATACATATTGCTGTTAGCAAACTGGAAGGGATAGATATATATGAAAAATGTTTTATAGATACATGTACAAGTATCAAATAATTTTATTTTAAATGTGTGTGTGTGTACACACATGCAAGTACCAAATAGTTTTCCAATTTACATTCTATCTTCTAAGCAATGAACCAACATGTTGCTTTATTGCTAAGAAATGGAAAAAAATACATGACAGTTAAGATAAAAATACAAATTACACAGAATTTAAACAGATATTTTCCCACTTTAGTCCTAAACAATTGTCAATACACAGTCAACGATAAGTCAGCATGAACCAAATGTGTTTGACAGCTAATAACAGATTTTATTTTCAACTTCTCTAATATTAAAACCTAATTTTTCATTCAAAATCAATGAACACATTAAGAATATTTCATTTTGAAACCCAATAGAAGTATGATGTCAGTCATACTTGGTGAGACTGTATTAAATTAGCAGTTTTTTAAAAACTTGATAAAATCATTTTCCATAGTTACAACTTTTAAGAGAAGAAAAGCTATAGTAGATCATTTGAGAATCTAAGAGAGCAGAATGAGTTTAAGTCAATGTCTAATGGTCTATGGTAGGTATGTAAAAAATAAAATACATAAATTGAAAACTATATAATTCACTGTACAAGTACTTATGGAGTATCTATTATGTGTCACATACTAGTCTAAAATGCATTTATTTATTAATTACTCTCATTTTCATATACTTTGGAAATTTTATGAATTCTGTGTTATAGTTTGGTCTAATGAGGTCTTTGAGTTCAAGCAATATTTGACTTCTAATCCTATATTCCTCCTTCGCTACATCAACTTCTGCATTAATGATAGCACTGTCATCCTGAGGTCTAATATAGGTTGAATTCTGGAAGAAAATAATGCATTAAACAATGGAGAGAGTCCTTTCCTCTTTAGCTTCAGGAAAGATAAATTTCTAACATTTAAATATTAAAAGCTGTTTCCATAAGCTAGACATTGCTATAATAGTAACTTTAAAATAAACACCACTAGTCCTATGCTGTGGGTCATAGTTACGTCCCATCTTAAAGAACATGTTATGTAACTTTCCTAAAGTCATACGGCTAATGAGTGATGGAGCCTAGAGTCCCTGCACTGCACAGCCTGTGACCTAAGACAAAGATATTTTTTTCTTTTTCTTTTTTTTTTTTTTTTTTTGAGATGGCGTCTCGCTGTGTCTCCCAGGCTGGAGTGCAGTGGCGCTGTCTCGGCTCACTGTAAGCTCCGCCTCCCGGGTTCACACCATTCTCCTGCCTCAGCCTCCCGAGTAGCTGGGACTACAGGCGTCCGGCACCACGCCCGGCTAATTTTTTATATTGTTAGTAGAGATGGGGTTTCACCGTGTTAGCCAGGATGGTCTCGATCTCCTAACCTTGTGATCCGCCCTCCTCGGCCTCCCAAAGTGCTGGGATTACAGGCATGAGCCACCACGCCTGGCCAGACAAAGATATCTCTATGATCCTGGGGTAAATTCCTTGCTTATAACTTTGGAACTCAAACAAATCTTTTCGTAAGTCAACTTTCCATTTGTATTTGTTGGTGAAATAAACAAAGGAGAAGAACTTTTATCATTTCGCCAACTGCAGCCTAACTCCTATATAATTTCTGAATGAGGGGGTAAATATTGTAGAGTATGCATTCATGAAATGTGACATGGAACTCATGGTTATTTCTTGAATTGTGTCAGTGTTGGCACAAGTGGATTTTTGGACTTCATTATTCGTGTTGGCTACCTATAATAATAAACTGTAATCCTTTCTTATTATTTTCACATCTTTAACCTTAGTCTAAACTACTATCATTTTTTTGCCTGTATTCATACTGTAACAGCCTCCTACTTCTTCTTCCTACTTCCTCCCAGTTTGCTTTTAGACGATATGCAAACCATTTCTAAACTAATCCTGTCAAGGAAGATGTTGTCATTCCTGCTCAAAACTCCACAGTGAGTTTGCATGTCACTTAGGGTAAAATTGGCCCCCTCCTCTCTACCCTGTTCCTCTTCTGCTGTCCTCCTCCTGGTTGACCTCCTTACTGTTCTTTCATACATGCCAAACATGATCACACTGTAGGACATTTGCTCTTTGCCCTTTCAACTGCCTGGGATGTGCTTCTCCCCAATATCCACATATCTCAATTCCCTCTTTTCCTTCAAGTTTTAAAATATCACTTCAGCGATGCCTTCTCTGGCCATCTCTACCTGAATAGAGTTTCCATCTCTCTTCCTGTTTCACTTTTTATTCTTAGAAAACATCAATGTCTGGTACAGTATATACTTCTTACGTATCTTACTTCCTGTCAACTGAAGAATAATGAGGTCCATAAATTGGGAAAGGAGAGCTTTATTTCCCAAAAAGGGTTGCAGCCTGCAGGGTGGCCATCAGTCCAGAAGCCATAAACAGGCACTTCTAGGGTGGGAAGAATAATATAGGAATTTATGCTGCACACAGAAGGTGAATACACACACACACACACGTATATATATTTAATAAGCTATAGGAAGAGTTACAAATATTTATGAGAGGTGAAACATGTGCATTTGCAGATGATCTTCATGCTTTCCCAAGGGTCCTTGTTCAAAAAATGGCAGTGTTAGCATGATTCAGGAGTGGAGTTTTCTGCCCCTGGACATCTTGAAGCTGAGGACATGAAAAGCCTCACTGCACATCCTCCATATATTGGCCAGAACCACTCCATGCTTGGTGGTCTGTTAACAGGAAGGAATGCTGGTTGGTTGTTTTATCACAATCACCAAAGGGAGGAGCAGTCACAAAGATGGTTCAAATCAGTGGTGGAGGAAGTCTTTCCAAAGGGTTAGTTTCTGTCTAACCCTTCAGGAAAAAATTACGTCTAATGGTGGTTAGCAGGGGAGGAGGTATAAAGAGGCATGTCCAGCGTCCCATCTGGTCATGGCCAGGAACTCAGTTTACAAGGTTTGTCTGGGTCCCCTTGGCTAACAGGGGGTCCATTATTTTGGTTGGCAGCTTAGGATTTTATTTTTATTTCTTTTTTTTTTTTTTTTTTTTTTTTTTTTTTTTTTTTTT